>NW_027496984.1:0-178448 GCF_021521415.1 Bidens hawaiensis | reverse complement strand
CAATGCTGAAATTGAAATTGATGAAATGTAGTTTTGGTGAAATATCTTCAATAAACTTAGCTTCATGCCTATTTTTAAAGAAAATTCAATTAGATTACTCGAAATCCCACATGAGCATTTAATTTTAAATCTAACATTCAACCATGTACTAAGTAATAGCATGGATTATAATCACAAGGAATTACCCATCAACAGTGTTCTTCAACTCCCACCCAGCCAGATCAGCTGCTTTTCTCAAAGCATCTATCCATCTCCCAACAGCTTCTTTCTCCAAATTTTTAACAGCTTCTTTCTTCAAAAGTTTTTCAAAGGCTGTTCCAACTTCCTTAGTTCGGTTGCGCACTTCGGTGGGCTCCACGTCGTAGAAAACGGGGTAGGCAGTCTGCTCGGTCGTGTTTTGGCACTCCATGATCTTTACGAGCTCGTCTAAGCACCACGATGAGGATGCATAGTTCTTGGAGAAAACAATAATGTGAAATCTGGATTCTTCAATGGATTTGATGAGTTGATCACTGATCCTTTCTCCTTTCTTGATGCTTTCATCATCTTTGTAAGTTATAATGCCTTTACGTTGAAGGGCATGATAGAGATGATCAACAAAGGTCTTGCGGACATCTTCACCACTAAAGCTCAAAAAGACATCATACTTGAAAAATTTTTGAACTGATGAAGATGAAGTAGATGCCATTTCAAGGATCGAAGAAAATTAAAATTTTATCTAGGGAAATTTTTATGAACTGATTAAAACAAGTTTGGAAGAGATGACCAAATAAGCTTACAAGAGTTGATATTTTGATTGTAAAAAGTGTGAAGTTACGTGGAAAAAGTAAAGCCTCTTATTTGATAAGACTTCTCATCTGAATTTTCAACGGAGAGAATAAATATTTTTTTATAACAAATATAAATAAATTATTAGATTTCATTTCAAAGTTATGGTGCTGTTTGTTTTTCCTCAGAAGCACTTCTCCACCTCTTTTGTCTGCACTGAGAAGAGGGCGCACAGATGTTGGGCTCTGCAGTGTGTTTGTTTTTTCGAAGACGTTTCATTAAAAAACGTCTGCGCGCCCTCTTCTCCCAGAAGTGTGGGTATTATTACTTCTTTAACCTCTTCTCCCAGACCGATCATCATCCTCCTCCTAACCCTAACCACTCCTCCTCCTCTCCACTGCCGCCGTCCGCTCCACTCACCAAGCCGGCATCTTCTTGAAGGTATGCTTTCTTTCTATTCTTTTCATTTTAGCTTAACAACTTATTATTTATTCTTCTTTCTTTTACCTTTTGTTGGAGCAGCACAAATCATCATCTCATCTTCATAGAAGTTCCTTTTAATTCTACCTGGTAAGTAAGTTACATGGTTCATATTTTAATTTTAATGGTTGTGATGTTAATCATCTATGATCTATGTGCTTAATAACACCAAATTTTTCCGTGGTATGTTCGGTTGTTTAGTTAAGTTTGCTTAATTTGGTTTATTAACAATGCTTAATTGATGCCCATCTCAGTCATCATCACCATCATATGCAGTTAACAGATTATGAAAATACATTTTTATAGCTTCATTTTGAAGAATAGTCTGTTAATTAGACTCAACAATTTATGATTGATAATATTTGACATTTAGGCTTTTCAAGGGTTTCTTGCTTAGAGTTTGTTACTCATAAGAACTAATTACAGAAGGCTAGGGTTTGGGACACTTATGATGTTTGTTAAATTTGCAGTAAATGGAGAGCATTTTGAAAGTTTGAACTATTATATAAAACCCAAATCTGTAAACAAAACTGTAAAATTCCTAAAGACTAAACAAAACTGTAAAACATTTAACTTACAAATAAGGATACAAAACTGTAATGTTTGTTTGCATCTATTAACCAAGCTCGGTATTAAAACTTAAACACCTAATCTCCTATCAAAAAACAATAATAACATAACATTGATCAAGCCAAGACAAGGGAAAAAATCGTAATTGTTATCACCAGTTCACAACTTTATTGTCACCGCACCAACTGATGTTTAAACTTTCTGCAACATCTACATTGTGACCCATTAGAGATGAAAAGTAACCTGAATTTGATACACTCGGGTTACGTTATGTCTCTAACGCGTCAAAGTCAACTATAGTTTATCTAAAGGGTCAAACTCAGGTAAAAGTTCAAAATAATTATAGAATGTAAGCAACAAAAAAAAAGCTGCAAAGAATGTTTTTTTTTAATATGATAAAAATTAAGATTACCTCAAATTTACATGTTGGAGTTTCAATTAAAAAAAGTATAGTCAAATATTATGTAAAAAAATGGATTCAATTTGATTCATTTAGCCCCATATCACAGGAAAGAAAAAGGCCCGGGGTACAATATAAACGAAAACGTAACAGTTACACATTTACAAAAATTAAAGCTTACATGTGCGTACTGATCCCATTGAAATATAAATTAGATACAATGCTTAGAATTAGTAAAAACAAACACAAACTAACCTACTGTTAACAACTTAACATGGATAAGATGATGATGCTAAAATATGCAATAAGTATAAAGTATGCATGATGAATCATAATAGAAACAAACAAAAAGTATATGAATTATATACACAGTAGAAACTAACACAAATTATATGATGAAATCGAACTCGAAACCTGGAACTACTGAACTGGAACGAGGTGATGGATGAACTGATGAACTCGAAGGCAAATTGCTTAGTCCTTAGAAATAGGTATATGGGTTAGTTTGGTTTTTCAATTTTTAACCATGATAGCTGCAATCACTATCATCCATGAAGAAATAGTTCCATTGAACTTCCCCATAAGCTATCAAGATTTAAACAATGAACTTTAGCGTTTAAATGGTCTCCATTGAACTTCCCCATAGGGTATAATCATGAATGAGAATTGATAAATATCTGGTTTTTATTCATTAGTTGGGAATGCTAGTTTGTTAGGATCATTGATTGTTTACATGGCCATCCTTGTTTTCACAATACTGTTTCCTATACGTATGAAATTTGTCAATCATATTTAAACTTTAAAGGACAACTAACGGTTCTTTTATTAGACACAAACTATTTTAGCTTTGAACTTTTGGTCTAACAGGAATATAATTAACAGAATTGTTGTTTTAATAGAATTGTTGTTTCTTGTTAGTTGATCATAAAAATGGTAGAGAAACAACATTGGTCGAATGAGCAAATAAAATGTTTATTAGAAGCATGCATTGAAGAGAAAAACGCTGTGGGTAAAAAAGGGTTGAGTTTGCACAAAGAATCGTGGGCTAAGGTAATACGGGTTCTTAAGGAAAAGTTTGGATTAAATTTGAGTCAAAAACAAGTCAAAAACGCCTATGATAATCTTAAAGCCAAATACATAGGATGGTTGTATTTGAAAAACAAAACCGGCAACATCTACAACCCTCAAACAAATACCTTTAACTTAACGAACGAGGAATGGAAGACTTTAAGAAGGTATGTTCTTATATTTTTATTTTTTAACATCTACCTCTACCTTAAAGTCCCACCCCTAGTTTATTTTTTAACATCTACCATTATTTTTTTAGGGGCATTCGAAAGCGGCATCCTTAAAAACAACTCCATTAGCATTTCCTGAACTTCATGCACAACTGTTTGATGAGAACATTGCCATGGGGAATCGCAAGTGGACCTCAACCCAAACATCAGTGGTTGGATCATCCTCTTGTCATCGGCTCCAATCGGTCCAACAACTGATGATTATAGACAACACAGAAGATGATGCCTGCACTAGTCCTACTACCGGCCTACTACCGAGCCTACTTTTGAGCCTACTCCTGAGCCTACTCCCGAGCCTACCCCCAAAAGGGCTAAAACCTCAAAACCATCATCATCTGCCACTTTTGAGGATTTAGCACTTCACATGAAAAATGCTTTGTTACATTTGACTAGGGAAAAACCTGAAAAAAACGCCCGGTAGTTACAACAGTTGTTGAGTGTTCTGAGAAGTTAAGTATGGTTGGGTTAGAGCCGACGGACCCTCTATATTTGGTTGCTTTTCATATTTTTGGAATGTCCACGGACATGAGAGAGGCGTGGATGGCATTGCCAAATGTTCCCGTCGTGTTAAAAGGGTGGATCGAGATGACGGCTAAAAATTTAGGACTTTTGAAGTAGTTTTTGTTTTGTTGAAAACATTATTTGTTTTTTGGTGTATGTTTTTTTAGTTATGTTGAAAACATTCTATGCTTTTTGGTTAAATTTAACACATTGTATGTTATTTTATGGCTATGTGACATGGTTGTTTATGCTTTATGATAATGGTTGTTTATGCTTTATGACATGGTTGTTTATGTTTTATTAACAGGTTCATAATGAATAATGATGAGAAAATACTTCTGGTAGTTGTTATGTACTTGTATATCCGCTTTTTTTGGAAGAGGGGTTTGAAACGAAAACGAGACAATGATTCGTCAATGACGGGACATAAATACACGTTAGAGTTATTGCAAGGAAATCCCAAACAATGCATTGAATTGTTACGCATGTCCCGTGAATCATTTGTTCGACTATGTGCACATTTTAGAACAAATTATTCGTTAAAGGATAGTAAACATGTTTCAGTTGAGGAAAAGATGGCTATGTTTTTGATGATAATCGGCCATAACCAACGTTACGTGGTTATCAAGCGTAGATTTCAACACTCAAAGCAAACAATTCATAAATTCTTTCATGAAGTGTTGGATAAAATGATGCTTTTCGCCAAAGATATGATAGTACCAACTTCTTTCAATCCGAATCCAAACATTCCGGGACATAACAAGAGGCTACGAAAGATTTTTAAAGGAGCGGTTGGTGCACTTGATGGGACCTTGATACATGTTGTTGTTCCTACTAGGCAACAAGATTTATATAGAGGAAGGGGAAAGGGTGATTGTTATCAAAACGTATTAGCAATTTGTGATTTTAACATGATTTTTACTTTTCTTGTGGCCGGATGGGAAGGGGTAGCACATGATTCTAGAATATTATCAGAGGCATTATTAGATCCACACGCGCCATTCCCATTTCCACCATCAGGTATTTTTATTGTTTGTTAATTATTTCTATGTTAGTTTAATATTGTAATTAATTGAAAATATTTACAGAGAAATACTATCTTTGTGACGCCGCGTATGCACACATACGAGGATTTATGGCTCCATATCGTAATGTGAGGTATTGGCTTGGAGATTTTCGTCGGAGACATGCGTTAACCAATAAAGAAAAATTTAATCATGCACATGCAAAACTTCGAAACGTCATTGAGCGTGCTTTTGGTGTCTTGAAAGCAAGATTCCCTATATTGAAGAGGATGGCACCATTTCCATTGGAAACACAAAGGAACGTTACCGTTGCATGTTTCGCACTACATAATTTTATTAGGAAACAAGGTTTGGACGATGAGTTGTTTACACAATACGATCAACCCAATGTGTCGATTGGAAATAGTCGTGGGCAAATTGATGCTGATGAAGACGAGGTTGAAGCACTTGGCACTGCATCAGATCGGGAATATATGACTCAGTTAAGAGATGAAATTGCTGAGCAGTTAATGCAAAATACGGAATAAATGATTTAAAAAATGTTTGTGGTATTATGAATATTATTTCAGTGTTGTTGACTATTATTTAAATTTTGATGTTGAAGACCTTTTTTATTTATATTTCAGTTTATTTAAATTTCAGCTTATTTTAGCAGTCTGCAGATGTTAAAAAACAAACAGTCTTCTTGTTGCAGACTGCAGAGTTTTGGTCCACCTCTTCTGCTACAGATGTTGGCAGATGTGGTTTCGCAGTCTTCTGACATTTTACCTCTGAAAAACAAACAGCACCTAAGTAGTGTGAATTTACGTGGAAAAGCTGAAGTGGATGACACTTTTGTCTTCGTCGGGTCACATTGACCGTTAAAGTTAAAGGTGAAACAATTCTATCCGTTGATTTTGCATGTTTTTTCTCTAACTAGTTTAATGTATTAAATTGTGTACAGCTGGTATTGATAGCGGTCGAATAATTCCAATAATTCAATTTGTGTGACTTTGAATCACTCGACTCGTTTGGCCATTTTATATTTTTGGTCATTTTTTTAATAACCCCAATTTACATGTTATAACATAAATAGGATGGAGTTGTATTATCTATTTTAATAGAATCATTTCTTAAAAAGTGTATTTAAGTAAAGTAGCATGTGTTCTTGTAGGTTCGTGTTTTCGTTCGATAATGGAGTGTGCTTTGGTTATCTCGTCTCTGAAATTACTAGAACTTGAATATGAGCAAAAGCAACGACATTTCAAATGTACATGGGTAATGCACGCTACACACCTAAGTTGATTTTATTTTAGTTAACAAATAAACATACAAAGTAAGATCGCATCTGTATTGTAAGATAGGGACCGGCAAGGATGAAACGAGGGCAAATTTTATCTTCATCCAGATTGTTAGTCCCATTTTGTTTTAGTCTTTTGTATTGTAATTATATGTTTTAGGCTTTAGTTGTTGATATTCAATGTAATAGGCCCAAGAGAAATAATATTGTAAAGCCTATTGGACATTTGATGTGAACTTACTTCTTATGCATGCTTCCCTATAAATAGGAAGCATGCCATGAGAAGTAGAGTGGTTAGAGGAAATAGTTGATCAATACAAAACCTTTCGCAAACTCTCTATCTTTTCTCTCTCTCTCTTTCTCTCAAACCACCCGAAAATAACATCTCAAGATCCGAGACCGCTTAGGTGGCTTAGTGTGATTTCCGCTAGCACTAAGCTCGGTTGATCCAAGACTATTGTTAGATCCACCCACGTTGGGAACTACAATTGGTATCAGAGCTTCGGCTCACTAGTTGAGAGTTTTGGATCACAACCTTGGGTTTTGATCTTGAGAAGAAGAAAACAAGTGTTCATGACAAGAAAGTTCACGAAAACCACAAAACAAGAAAAATACAAAAAGAATTGGGCAAAATCTTCATAAAAGTCTTAGAAAGTGTTCTTGGTAAAAGTTTCAAGTGTACAAGTTCTAGATCTGAAAAGTTTTAGGCTTAAAAGTGATAAGTTTTGGTGTTACAGGTTGTTGAAAAGTGTTAAAATTAACAAGTTAAGAATTTCGCTTCTCTTGGCATCAAAATCAGTGTACCAACCTTTGACCTTGTACTGACAAGTTAGGTTGAACAGATCCCGAGAAAGATCGCTTCTGGAGGCTTAAGTTTTTTTTCGCTTCGCTTGGAACTTTTTCGATTCGCATAGAATCCTTTTTTGCTTCGCATCACTGTTCATTTTTTTTTGCTTCGCTTGAACTTTTTCTCTTCGCTTTACTGTTCATTTTTTCGCTTCGCTTCACTGTTCACAACTTTTTCGCTTCGCTTGCTTAACTTTTTCGCTTCGCTTATAACAACTTTTTTGCTTCGCTTGAAAAGGTGTTTCGCGCGAAAAAGTTAACTGTCTTAAAATTTGAAGCTGTTTAAAGTTTGTTAAGTGTTTGAGACTACTGAGATCATGACAAGCATGGATTCTGAGCTGTTGAAGGGGTATTTGTTGTTAGAAAACCAAGTGGGAACACCTACAAATCCACAAAAGTATATGACCTTGGATGATAACTTTGCAGACTTCAAATGGAGATTCATGAACTATATCTCATTGACTGATACTGATTTAATGAGATGTTTTGAACAAGGTCCTCATGTTCAGTGACTCGCACTGATGCTGGGGAACAACTTAAGACTCCTGAAAACTATGATCAAGCAGACAGGGACCTGTTAGCATAAGACAAGAAAGCCTATCTCATTTTAACTGTTTGTCTTTCAAATGAGATCACTGAAACTCTTCGTGAACACACAAGTGCCAAGGGTCTGTGGGAAGCACTTGTTGAGAAAGTTGAGGGCAATGCTGAAATTAAAGAAAACAAGAAGGCCTTATTAAAGGAAGAGTTCAACATGTTTAATCATCGTCAAGGTGAAGCTGTTCTGGATTTGGTAAAGAGATTTGAGAAGTTGATGGTGAGAATTAGGGCTGAAAGTGTCAACATTGCAAATGCTGAGGTCAATCACAAGTTGATAAATTCATTGCCATACAGCTGGAGTACCAATACAGTCACAATCAAGAGAACTACTAATCTAAATATGATGTCAAACACTGACTTGATATCCACCATCAAGTCATTTGAAATGGATGAGCAGATGAGAATGAACAATCATCTAAGTTCTCTGAATCAAGCTGGAATGTGTACTGCTTCCTCAATGCAAACTGCTTTCATAAGCAAGACTCAACAAAATGTGTATCCCGTGACCACTCCTAAGTACTCCCCGAGTGTGCCTTCACAACCAACTGCTTTCATCTCAACCAGCAATCCATCAGACACTTCAAGTACAAGTTCATTTCAAAAGGCAGTCGACAGTGCGGTTGCCCAAGCATTAAAAGCTCAAGGGATTTCCTCATCTTCAAAACCTCAACCAAGCAAACCTTCAAGTTACTGTGAAGCTCTTCCCTTGCTGAATGACTCAAACATCGCAATAGTTCATGCTTTTCTGTCAAGTCACGAAGAATTGATGCAAGGAAATTTATTGCCACCACAGTTTGAGGCTGGAGATTTAAGAGATATCAATCAAAAGGATCTTGAGAAAATGGATATCAAATATCAAATGGCAATGGCTGTGCAAAGAGCCACAAATTTCATGAAGACATATGGGAAGGATAGCTTCAATGATTCTGACAGAAAAAGGATCGGGTTCGATAAGTCAAAGCTACGATGCTACAACTGTGGTGAGATGGGTCATTTTTCTCGAGAATGCACGAATCCGTCAAAACCTGCCAATGATATTCGTGTAACTGAGGTGACAGAGGAAAAGAATAGCAAGGCTGCAGGAAAAAGGCATGAGGTGCAGAAGCCAAGCAGCTCATCTCAAAGAATTGGAGGTCATCCACACAAGGGCAACTGAAGCTCAAACTCAAAGGCCATTGTCTCCCAATCGGAGGTCCAAGTTGGTGTGGATTGGGATGATCAATTCCAAGAGCTGCAAAACCCTCTCAACATGGCGAGTATGGCTTTCACAACAAACGAAGGAGCATCCTCGTCTACTGCTGCAAGTTCTGACGAATCACCCTCTGATGAGGTAAATAAAAATATTTGCTCTCAAGCTTGCCTGAATAAAGTTACATATTATAGATATCTTCAGGATGAAGTTTTGAAAGAAAATGCAAAACTTCGTCAACTAAATGCTAAATATGTAAAGGCTGACAAGATATATGTTGAAAAGATTAAAACTCATCACGATGATGTTGCAAATCTTAAACTTAAAATCTTTCAAGGAGAGAACAATGTCATCTATTACAAGGACATAATAAATAAATTAAAAGATGAAATTGAAAAGTTAAAACTTGAAGTTTCTGACAAAAAGGAAAAAGAAAAGCAAGTTGAAAGATTTGAAGCATCATCTGAGAAATTAGATGATCTTATTGGAGCTCAGAGAAGTACTAAAGTTAAATCTGGGCTAGGTTATGATTATTCAGCGGTGCCTCCACCAATGAATGATAATTTCACTTGCCTACCCCATTTTAACTATAATACTTCTCCTGATGAAGAGATGGCCTATGGTATTGGTAAACTACCAAATCCAGTGAAATTTGTTTCTGCTACCTCTCCATTAAAAGCTCAAATTCCATCATCTGATAAGTCTAACATCAACGTGTCTTGTGTAGCAGGTGATGTAAGTGGTGATTGTGGGAAGGTTAACCAGGGTTGTAAACCAAAAGGAGAGTTAGAACTCTGTTTTGTATCTTGTGTGGGTCTAACAAAAACGATTAACAATCTTGTATGTAATAAAGTGTGTGAATAAATGTTAGGAAGCTTGATGTCAGGATCAAATGCTGTGTTTTGTGAAACATCCAGTGATGACTGTTGTACAAATATTTGTAATGAAACTGAAAGTTCTTCTTTCGATTCAGAATGTGAAACTGTTTTTGATGAAACCATTGAAGTCAGGGTTAATGAACAGACTAGTCAGAGTTGCCCGTCAACTGATCACAATGTTGAGAACTTATCAAAAGAGAAATTAAAATTTGAAAATGAAAAACCAAGCACCTCCTGTAAATATATACCACCTAAGAAAACTTCATTTTCTCAAAAAACAAATTATAACAATAGTTCTCAATATTATGTTCAATTTGATAGTACTTATTACTACTCTCGACAGAAACCTGGGCAATCAAATTATTTTGCAACACATCATTCAAATACTTACAATTATCAGTCAGACAGAGGTCACCAACATGTTAACCCAACTACATCACCTTAGGAAGCCGGAGGAGATGAAGGTGGAGACGATGATGAGGATGATGAAGGTGGAGACGGAGGAGAAGGAGGGGCCGGGGCAGCAGGAGGTGGAGGTGGAGATAACACTCAATCACCTCCACCAGCTCAACATGACGTTCAAGACCCTGCTGCTCATGACTCGGCCGGAAAAGTCAGGGAGCATGATTCTCAAATAAATGACATGCATAAAGATTTGTTTCCCGATGACTTTGTAGGTGCTATGGATGACTTTATTGAAGCGGAAAGAACTTGGAGCAACTTATTGAACAGAATACAGAGGAGAGGGTTGAAGATGACTACATCAATTACTCACCTAATCCAGACACTCCTCCTGCTCAAGTTCAGACCTCAGTGACTCGTGCTGCTGATTCCATCTCCAATCAAATTGCTGACTTGACACAAGAACCACAAAAGAAGAAGAGAAAGACGCACATTGTGTCAAGTCGTGCGTGTGCCCGCTTGCTCAATTACCCTTATCATGACGATTCGCTGATCATTTATGCGAAGTATGATAAGAGGAACAGTGTTTGGGCAATCAGACGATATAGCGGAGACCTTATTTATCTCAACCACCACGAGTTGAAGTCGCTACCAGAGCTTGACATCAATTATCTCCGACAAGCTCTAGGCCATGGTGTAGTTGGGAGTACGTTAGAAAGCTGGGTCCCAGACTATCTCCATCATCAATCAAGGGTCGACTACAAAGATTTCGAGTCGAATAAGGGTCGCAAGTACAAGAACCCAAAGGAGATAGATCTAGCTACCGGAGAGCCTCGCACTATGTGGAGATACAGGGCACTGAAAGACTATCACGAGATTTATCACGGCGAGCCTTATCTTCCTAACACTCTTTGAGATTTCATTGACTGGGAGTTTGATAATAAAACCGGTGAGGCCGTCATCCACTGCCGTGATATGCACGAGATTCGAGTGTTTAACGAGCATGAGTTTATGGGTCTACACATTGAGGATGTGAAGAAGCTCTACAACAAGTCAAGGACTTGGGGCGTCAGAATACAGACCGGATAGTTGAAGCCTTCAAAAAGTTTGTGCGTAGGCTTGTAGAACTTCCACTAACCGATAACGAATGTTTGGTCTACGACACCGACGGGTTCCAATACTAAAGACTAGAGGGAGATTGTTAGTCCCATTTTGTTTTAGTCTTTTGTATTGTAATTATATGTTTTAGGCTTTAGTTGTTGGTATTGAATGTAATAGGCCCAAGAGAAATAATGTTGTAAAGCCTATTGGGCATTTGATGTGAACTTACTTCTTATGCATGCTTCCCTATAAATAGAAAGCATGCCATGAGAAGTAGAGTGGTTAGAGGAAATAGTTGATCAATACAAAACTTTTCGCAAACTCTCTATCTTTTCTCTCTCTCTCTCTTTCTCTCAAACCACCCGAAAATAACATCTCAAGATCCGAGACCGCTTAGGTGGCTTAGTGTGATTTTTCCTCTAGCACTAAGCTCGGTTGATCCAAGACTATTGTTAGATCCACCCATGTTGGGACCTACACAGATAAAAAGGTTACGGGTGTGGCCTAGGTTTTGTTTTGTCTCCCATTACTTTCTCTATCTAGGTCCCTGCTAGTGTTTCGTTTGTTTTATATTACCTATTTTTTCCAAAATTCACATGTAATATATACAAACAAAAATTAAATCAAAAAATCAGAAAAATTATACGCATTTAAAAAGAATACATGAAATCTCTACACGCCATCCAAAATTTGTGAACTTTATCTAAACAAAGATAGAATTGTAGGGCCGTTCATCTGGTCGGGTTTTTGGGTATTTAAACTTGAAAATTTTGAACTAAATTTGAATTTGAATTGAATTCAAATTAGAATTCAGAAAACCAATTCGAACTATTTACAAAGATCTAACATTTCATTTCAGTTGCAAAAACAACAAAACTAGCAGCAGTCTGCAAAAGAAATTTAACCAGTAATAGTTAACAAGTAAGATGGGACTATGAATCCAGCTCGAATGACTGAGGCGTTACATGTCTAAAACAATATTTGCATTTTCTAGATAATATAGGGGACTAAGAATTCAGACTTGGTCCAAAAATGATTAAAAAAAATGTAAAATATTTACTAATCGAATTGGTTCGGTTCAGGACCAGATTTGAATACTCAAACCCAAATTCGAATTTGTTATTCAAAATCTTTTTGTATCTGGTTCGTATCTGTGAATGTTGAGATTTCTGTCAACGAAGTAAAACCATACGATTGAAGTCACCACACAGACCCAATAATACGCACATATTTCAGCTGTAAAATACTCTGCGGAAGATGACTTATGCCTGCACCTTCTATGTTCCTCTGGCAGTTTCTCAACTAGAATACAATAGGAGAGAGACAAATATTTTAAACACTTCATGTTACTGATGCTGTTTGGAATATCTTGTATTGATGTACAATTAGTTATAACTTCATAATAAAGATTTCTTGAACGCTACAGAGCTAAACCAGTGATACGGACACATGGTTTTCATCAGCTGATTTCTTTCACTACTGCACTGAGCATTGAGTGTGTGATTTTCAATCATAATAGAACAGATTCCACAAATGGATTAAACTCTACATCAATGAGTACATATCATGAGGCACAGCTAGATGGATAATCAATTATAACATCAATTATAAGGCATGCCTCAAACGGACTAAGATCCCCTGTTCCAACTGCACAGCTTCATCAAGAACACACATAAATATGAACCCACATAGCATTTTATCAAGTTATATACTAAGTCATGTTTGTGTTGCATTTTATCAAAAAGCAGGAAAAAGAAGTGAATAAAATTTTATAACGATTCGTGAAATTAAAGAAGACTCATAATTTCTGCAACCACAAATGTATTGAAAAAAAAAAGAATCTTGTTTGCGTGTAAAATAGTGTTGGAAAATCTCACAGGTAATTCCCATTGTAAACGTCTAAAATTATATGAAACCTAAAGAATACACATTTAATACAGTGCATTCTAAGATGACTCGAGAGATGAAGGAGCTCAAAGAAAAGGTTGATAAGTGTGAGTTGTGCAGGGGTGGTCATGGTACTTTGGATTATGCGTTGATGAGTAGGGAGCAGGTAGAGTTCATAGGAGGGCAGAATAGGGTTCCTAATACGTTTAATGGAAACAATAATTCAAACTGGAACAACAATAAAAATAACAATTATAACTCTAATTGGCGTTCCTTCCGTGCACCCCTGGTTTCCAGTCAAATCTACATCCTAACCGAGAGCAGGATCAGTCATTTAGTGGCGATCAGAATAGTCAAGGTGCGAGTTATAGGCAGGATTTGAGTAGTGGGATGGGGAGACTAGAATAGATGATGAAACAGATACTTGTTAGAGATCAAGACAATCAGAAAAAATTCGCGGCTCATGATTTGCTTTTACGGAATCACCCGTCCGCACTCTCAGATCTTCAGTGATCTATATGTGACATAGCCCGACTTTTAGATGAGAGACTCCCTGGTCAGTTTTCAGGAAATGCCCAACCTAATCCGGCAGCTCAGTTAAAAGCCATCTCTACTAGTAGTGGTAGGGTTTTAGGTCCGCAGAGAGAAGTTGGGGTAGACGAGAAGGATGAGTTAGTAGATGAGGAGATAGTGATGAAGAATCTTAGGAGGGCGCAACCTAGGCTAGGCCCAACAAGTACCGCACCAACCAAATGAGCCCATAGTAGAAGGAAGTGTAGAGAAGAAACCGAGAGAGGTTAGGCCGTCACGGATTATAGATCATGCTCGTGTCCCCCCGTCTTAAGAATGAGAAATTCACTAGAGAGTACAGGCACTTCTTAGACATATTCACACAATTTAATATTAATCTTCCTTTTATCGAGGCTCTCCAGCATATGCCGAAATATGCCAGTTTTTTAAGGATCTTCTTAAACGAAAGGGAAGTTTGGAGGAGCATTCGATCGTTCCATTGAACGGAGAGTGTTCTGCAGTAGTTCTCAATAAGCTACCGTAAAAATTTCCTGCACTCGGATTTGAACTCGGGAACAATGCTTAAGAAATTGACCGCCTAACTACCCCATCAACTAGTTTTTAAAGTGTTCAACAAAACAGGTTGTGTTTTGTTTGGATTTACCATCCCAAATGCCGCGACATGAATTGCCCACCTGTTTTTACGCACCAAATTAAAATACAGTTCTTCTTTAATTGCCTTATTTGCATATATGTCATAAGTGTTTAGTTTCACGATGGGATTATTATTGCTATATATGTATACCCACTTGTAGAAAAAATGTCTTTAATGAGAAGCGCACTATGACACATTTATTTATGACATGCAAATGTGTGTGCATTGAAAATATGTCATATTTTTAAACTTTAAAAGATTTATGACCCTTATTTTTTATGTCATTGATTCAATGTCATGATTAAAAAAAAAAAGGAAAATGTGTGTCCTCTTGCATTCCAAATGAAAAATTAAACACCCGTCCAAAATACTTCTCAAAATCACTCCCAAGTTATATCCAGTATAAAAACACGATGCTTAGGGTTTCATAATTGCCTTATTTGCATATAAATAGTAAGTGTTCGTTTCACGGTGGGCTTACTATTGCTATATATGTCTACTGGAGCTAATGCGCTAACTACAGCTCTTGCATATATATGGACCATCACAAATTCAATGCATTCTTCCAAAAGGTTAAGGTTACTTAACTTAATACTGCTGAAAATGACGAATTTAAGCTTTAAAGATGTAGGGCCAATATTCTATATTTTTATTAGGATTGTGTATGTCGTTATAGTTTGCTTTTAGTCGGTGTATTACGTACTCGGTACATTTATTTTGTAAGTTCATTATGTAAAATTTGGAGAAATGGGGACCCTATATAAAGGCTATTTAACTCATTTCTCCACAACAACTCTAAACAACCCATTTTCACAACTTTCTATAAATAAAGTTTCTTCTCTCCATCTTCATCTTCTTCTTCCTTTCTAAAAAATAAACCAAACAAACTAAGATCCGAGATCCAAGTGTTATTGGTGATTTCCGCTAACCAACAACATGGATTGATCTGAGCAAAGTTGTTAGATCCATTCTAGAGGACCTACAATTGGTATCAGAGCTTTCGGCTCTACTAGTTGTAGTTCTTGGGTCACAACCTTGAGTCTTGATCTTGTTTTGAGTGTTTGAGACTTCGGTTTGTGTAAAAAAGTGGGTTACGGCTCACCAGTGAAACTCACGTTTAAAAAAAATTGGTTACGGCTCGGTTTTTCTTGGTTGTGAAAAGATGGTGAAAAGTATGTGTTTTGGTGTGGTGTTTGGTATTTGAGTGTTTGGGTGTACTATTGTTGTTGGTGAAAAGTGAAGTTGAAAAGGGATATCATGTGGTTTGTTGGTTGAATGTTTGAGGTTGTTCCATTCGAACCCAGTTCTCACTTCAACAGTATCGTGGGTTTATTTTGGATCTAATCAAGTAGAGCCGAATTCCACTCTGGTCCACTAGAGTCAAATTCCACTCTAGTCAAGTAGAGCCGAATTCCACTCTAGTCCACTAGAGTCAAATTCCACTCTAGTCAAGTAGAGCCGAATTTTCACTCTAGTCAACTAGAGTCAAATTCCACTCTAGTCAAGTAGAGCCGAATTCCACTGTAATCTAAAACTTAACTTTTGCTCACTATAAATCATGGCTAGTAGTGATTCTGAATTGTTGAAGGGGTACTTGTTGTTAGAGAATCAAGTGGGAACCAACACAAAACCTCCAAAATTCATGTCCTTAGATGACAACTTTGCTGACTTTAAGTGGAGGTTTATGAACTTTATTTTGTTGACTGACTTAGACTTGATGAGATGCTTTGAAATAGGTCCTCATGTTCCCATGACTGTCACTCAAAATGGGGAACAACCAAAAACAACTAAAAATTATGATCAAAATGACTGGACATTGATTAAGCAAGACAAGAAGGCATATCTCACTCTAACTGTTTGTCTTTCAAATGAAATCATTGAGACTCTACGTGAACACACAATTGCCAAAGGACTGTGGGATGCACTAGTTGAAAAGGTAGAAGGAAATGTTGAGATTAGGGAAAGCAAGAAGGCCCTGTTAAAAGAAGAGTTCAACATGTTTAACCATCATCAAGGTGAAAGTGTGGGGGATTTGATAAAAAGATTTGAAAAGTTGATGGTATGAATCAGAGCTGCAAGTGTCAAAATCATGAACTCTAAAGTCAACCACAAATTGATGAACTCATTGCCATACAGTTGGAGTACAAACACAGTAACCATCAAGAGAACTACAAACTTAAATGCCATGTCAAATACTGATTTGATATCCACTATCAAATCAATTGAAATGGATGAGCAGATGAGAATGAACAATCATTTGAGTTCTCTGAATCAAGCTGGGATGGCCACCGCATCATCAATGCCTACTGCTTTCATGAGAAGGACCAGCAAAACATGTACCCAGTGAATACTCCAAAGTACTCTCCAGATGTAACTCCACAAAAGACAGCCTTCATTTCAACTGGAAATCAGCCTGTGTCATCCAGTTCAAGTTCATTTCAGAAAGCAGTTGATAGTGCAGTTGAGCAAGCACTAAAAGCCCATGGGATTTCCTCTTCTTCAAAGACTCAGCAAAGTCAAAGCTCCAGCTACTGCGAAGCACTTCCCATGTTGAATGATTCAAATGTTGCTCTTGTTTATGCTTTTCTTTCCAGTCATGAAGAATTATTGCAAGAAAATTTATTGCCACCAAAATTTAAGACAGGAGATCTAAAAGACATCAACAACAAATATCTTGAGAAGATGGATATCAAGTATCAAACGGCCATAGCAGTACACAGAGCTACAAACTTCATGAAAATGTATGAGAAAGACAGTTTCAAGGATTCTGACAAGAAGAGAATTGGTTTTGACAGAGAGAAGCTTCGGTGTTACAACTGCGGTGAGAAGGGTCATTTCTCAAGAGAATGCACAAATCCTTCCAAACCTGCAAACGACATTCTTGTGACAAAAGTGACTGACAAAGATAACAGCAAGTCAGGTGGGAAGAAGCATGTGGTGGAAAAGCCTAGCTCTTCGATTCCAAAGATTGAAAATCATCCACACAAGGGCAATCAAAGTTCATGCTCAAGAGCCCTTGTCTCTCAAACAGAGGTTCATACCGGTATGGATTGGGATGGTCAATTTCAAGAGCTGCAGAACCACCTCAACATGGCAGGAATGGCTTTTACCGCAAACAACGTGTAACATTCGTTACTTTTCAAACCCGAAAACCTAACCCATTTCAAATTTTCGGTTTATGTTTATAAATATATATAAATATATATATTATTAATAGTACTTCATGTGACATTCGTCATTTTTGAGTTTGTATTGTATTCGTTAAATCGACCCGGTTTGTCATTTTAATATACTCTTGTTTGTCGTTTATCATACCTTCATTTTCTATTCGTATTGAATTCCGAAGATTTACGGTTATCATTTGTCACTATTAATTCATTTTACGCAATTAACAAAAGTTAACGTTTTAAAGATAAAACAATTTGCAAACTGTGCGGGTAAAATATAAAAATATCCAAGTTATATAAATTCTATTTCATATAGATTTCACCTCAAAGTTCAAGAACTAAAGAGTAAATATATTTTGAAAACTAATTGGTCTTCTTAGTCGAGGTGATCCATTTAGTTATAAATACGATCATATGTTACATATTTCGTATGTAATAGCTTTTCCTAAAGTTATTTAAATATATTAACTATTACTAATATATATATATATACTTTATTCAAATGTCGCATAGATAACATTACTGATGCATAACCAAAGTATATTTTTTTTATTATTTAATTATGTCACATTTTTTTTACTTAGTTTTAAAAGATGAAGAAAAATACATTCCTACTACATTTAAATCTTGGTCAAAATTCTTTATGATGATAATAAATGTGTTTGAAATTAAATTGTAGGTTACAATTTAATTTTTATAATAAATTACAAGCTTTAAATGACATTAATGACCCATTAAGTATTTTGACCAATTTAATACAATTGAAACAACTCTAACTCACTTCACTTATAAATAGAGCTTCATTCCTTCCCATTTCCTCACAACTCAATTTACAAAAGATTGTTGTTATTCTCTCATTTTGGTGATTTTCACCTACTTTAATTTATGAAGTCAAACCGTAAAGTTCAAATTTTCTTCTTTTATTATCTAAGTTCTTGTTCCGGGTATGTTTTTTTAGTTTCTGTTTGTTCGGGTCGTTTAGAACTTAATGCTATATTATTTATTTAACATTAGTGTTAGTTCATAAAAAACGAGCTTGGCTCGTTTATGTATTTATTCGGTTCGGTTTACTTATTTTATTTATCCAACATCTAATACTAATTCTTTTCATCTCACTCTCTAAAATATAATACTTTTACCATATCGGAAAAGAACCCAACCTAAAGTTGAGTCCGGGTCCGACCGAAAACGAACCGAATTCTTTTAAGTCGTCTTTATTATTAAATAAACCAAATAAATTATTAAAAATTATTTTAAATCAAATAAAATCATTTTAACATAAATAAATTATTTATAAATTTAAGTTTAACATTTTTCACCTAAAAACTAACGTTCACCTTCATTAAACCCGATAAAATTATTTTATTTTTCCGTTTCGTAAACTATAGCTCGTTACCTTTTTATAAATTGTAAACATAATCATTTTTTCGAGACAAAACTATCGTTAAAATCCGTGATTTGCAAATATCATAATTCTCATATTAGCGTTAAGTTATTAATAAAATATTAATTTAAATTGTTAGAACTGGTTAAAGCTTAAAAAATATTATTATCATATAAAATGTTATAAAATAATAAAAGCTACATTAAATAATGCTTAACTCTATTAACAAAATAATTTTAACCTTTTCAATCCTGATAGTTAGACTTTGCATTTTGGTTTAATTATAGTTCGAGAAGTTCAATCGTTTCGGATTTCTTTAACGCATGTTCGACCGCTTCGGTTTCGTTATCATGCTTTCGATTTTCATTGCAACGTTTATCTTCAATTTCAATGTGAGTTTCTCACCACCCCATTTTAAACATTTTAATATTTTGGGGTAGCATATGTATCCTACAAAACTTCAAGTATTTATTATTGCGATTACAAACTACAATTCACTATATGGACTTGTGTGTTACGTGATTATTTGCTCGAATTTACTTGCACGTGGTAGCCTCAATAAGTATGATCATACGCCCCCTTTTTCACTCAGGTCCATTTGTATCGAGTGGAAAAGGGCCTCATTATCCGAGTACATTGGTTGTTACCAACTGGAAAGGGCCTTACTTGCGCGATTACCCGAGTACGTTGGTTGATACCAACTGGAAAGGACTTTACTTGCTCGTTTATCACTTGTCCATGAATTGTATGATTTTTACGTATTATATCAAACTGTGGGAATCTCACCAGCTATGTTCATAGCTGACTTTATTTTATACATATGTTACATGAGTAAAGATACGAGGATGAAAGTTAGAGACACATAGCATGCTTATAGGATATTCAAAGAACAACTTATCATTGGTTTATTTATTTTTTACAACTTGTATTATTTGATAAACTTGTGTTACATGAAGATTTAAATGAAATATTGTTATGGTCACCTAATAGTGTCACGTGTGTTTGAGCAATCTGTACGTCACACTCAGGCGTTTCCGCTTTAGCCGGGGTGTTACACAGCGAAGCACCTTCATCTACAGCTGCAAGTTCAAGAACATCACATGATGATGAGGTAAACAGAAATCTTTGTTCTCAAGCATGCATAAATAAGGTTACATATTATAGACACCATCAGAATGAAGTTTTGAAAGAAAATGCAAAACTTCGTAAGTTGAATGCTGAATATGTAAAAGCCGACAAGATTTACGTTGAGAAAATTGAAACTCATCGTGATGATGTGGCAAATTTGAAACTTAAAATTTTTCAAAAAGATCATGAAGTAATTTACTATAAAAACATAGTTTCAAAATTAAAAGATGAAATTGAAAATTTGAAACTTGATGCTTCTGATAAAAGGGAAAAGGAAAAGAAAGTTGAAAGATTTGAAACATCACCCGAGAAATTAGATGATATAATTGGAGCACAGAGAAGTACTAAGCTGAAAGCGGGGTTGGGGTTTGATTATTCAGCGGTACCACCACCTATGAATGATAATTATACAAGCTTTCCCCACTTCAGCTACAATACTTTTCCCGAGGAAGAAATGGCAAACGGGGTTGGTAGAATACCAAAATCTGTGAAATTTGTTCCTGCGGCCTCACAAGCTGTTGCTCCAATCCTACCATCTGATAAATCTAACATCAATGTGTGTTGTGTAGCAGGTGATGTAAATGGTGGTGAATGTGGGAAGGTTAACTTGGGTTGTAAGCTAAAAGGAGAGTTAGAACCACGTTTTGAATCTTGTGTGGATCTAAGGAAATCAATTAACAATCCAGTTTGTAATAAAGTTTGTGAGTCTATGTTGGAAAGTTTAAAGTCAAGATCAAATTATGTATTTTTGTGAAAGTTCAAGTGATGATAGTTGTAAAAATGATTGCAATGAAAATGAATGTTCTTCTTCTGACTCAGATTGTGAAACTGTTTATGATGAAACAGTCGAAAACCTAGTTGATGAATAGAATAGTCCTAGTTGCTCATCAACTAATCATCATATTGAGAACTTAGAGAAAAGAGAAAACTAGTTTTGAAAGTGTAAAACCAAGCACTTTCTATAAATGTGTGCCACCCAAGAAAACTTCATTCTCTCAAAATACAAATTTTAACAAAAGTTCACAACATCATGATCAGTTTGATAGTGCCTACTACTGTTCTCGACAAAAACCTAGGCAATCAAATTATTTTGTTGCTCAACATTCATTTGATCATGATTACCAAACAGATAGAGACTATAGACGAATTAACCCACCCGCATATGCTTACATGTCATATCACACATATTTCAGTGATCAAGATGTCTATAAATGCAACCAACAAAAGTGTTGCTTTGTTTGTGGAAATCCTTCTCATCTAGCAAGCATTGCAAGAACTGGCACAAGCATCAAAGAGATTTACACTGTAATTTTGGTCGGACATTTTCTAAATTTCCTGCTAAAACTAAGGAAATGCCTCACCAAACTCACTCTTCTGCCAGTGAGACGGATTTCAAACCAAAAAGGAATGTGAAACCAAAGAAACCATTTTGGGTAACCCAGAGGGAAAGGAAAAGGTTAGCAAAGGGTTCTGAAGCTGAAAAGTCTAAGAATCCTTCTATTTCAAGGTGAGTTTCTCACCACCCCTTTTTAAACGTTTTTATATTTTGGGGTAGCATATGTATCCTACAAAACTTCAAGTATTTATTATTGCGATTACAAACTACAATTTACTATATGAACTTGTGTGTTACTTGATTATTTTCTCGAATTTACTTGCACGTGGTAGCCTCAACAAGTATGATCATACGCCCCGCTTTGCACTCAGGTCCATTTGTATCAAGTAAAAAAGGGCCTCATTATCCGAGTACATTGGTTGTTACCAACTGGAAAGGACCTTACTTGCGCGATTACCCGAGTACTTTGGTTGATACCAACTGGAAAGGACTTTACTTGCTCGTTTATCACTTGTCCATGAATTGTATGATTTTTACGTATTATATCAAACTGTGGGAATCTCACCAGCTATGTTCATAGCTGACTTTATTTTATACATATATTATAGGTTTGATACGAGGATGAAAGTTAGAAGACACATAACATGCCTATAGGATATTCAAAGAACAACTTATCATTTGTTTATTTATTTGTTACAACTTGTATTATTTGATAAACTTGTGTTATATGAATATTTAAATGAAATAATATTATGGTCACCTAATAGTGTCGTGTGTGTTTGAGTAATCTGTACGTCACACTCAGGCGTTTCCAATTTAGCCGGGGTGTTACAGATTGGTATCAGAGCCGTGGCTATAAGATAGGATATCAGCCGTAGTGTTCTAGGTAGCTATAGCTTATTTGTTAATTGTTTAGGTTGCATGATAAAATTATGTGTGCCTTTACTTGATTGTTTAAATGCACTAACTATTAATGTATTACTATACTACTGATTTCATTGACGTCTCATGAAACACAAGTACACACACACAAGTCCAAGGCTTAGGCCTAAAACAAGTTTTCTGAAAAGCAATTTCAAGAAATTTCAAAATTCGGTGTTTCATCTTCTTAGAGACGGTTCTTAGAGACAATTTCATAGTAACTGTAAGGTGGACGTGCTTGTTTCCCAAACTCTTGACACCAAGGTTATTGAAACCTAAGGATAAGCAATGCACATATATCCAATCAGACGCTAGACCTAATTTCTTACCTGGAGAGTTCGGGAAGGGCATGAAACCTATTAAGCCAACTCGTTCCACTCCAACGTCATACGAATCACAACTCTATGATTTCAAACGTAACCATGTCCCGTTTGTGATAAGGATATGGTTGCGCTCCTAAGGATGTCACACAAGTCATGGTGGTTCATGCGACGTGTGACTCCGACCCTCTATGTTTTAGAATGTGTTTTAGCTAAAAGCCTAACAAGTCGTGGTGATACACGAATAACCAGCTTTTGGTTCGATTTGATTACGCATCTTGATTTATACGTTTTAACTGAAAGTCTGTCAAGTCGTGGTGATACACAAATACACAACTTTCGATTTGATTTGATTTGATTACACATTTTTATTTTTATTGGAGCATACAAATTATGATGATTCATACAACGTGTGATTCCGAATACTCAATCGTTTATATTTCGGTTTTGACAAGTCATTGGGATATGTGAATAGTCGAGTTTAAATTCGCTTTCTTTATTTGTATATATTCATTATTTCTTATACTTTGAATTGTAAATTCGAAAGGTCATGATGATACATGAATAATCGAGTTTCAATTCGTTTTCTTTATTTGGATATATTCATTATTTTTTATACTTTAAATTGAAAATACGAAAGTCATGGTGATACATGAATAGTCGATTTTTCAATACTCATTTTCTCGTGTGTTTTAAATTGAGAATTCGAAAAGCCATGGTGATACATGAATAGTCGATTTCTCAATACTCGTTTTCTCGCGTGTTTTAAATTGAGAATTTGAAAAGTCATGGTGATGCATGAATTGTCGATTTCCAATACGTTTTCTTTATATAATTCCTTTTTATAGTTTTAATTGAAAATTCGAAAAGTTATGGTGGTACATAAACACTCGATTTTCAATTCGATTTCATACTTATATTAAGTTTGTACTAATTCCATGTTTTTATTTCAAAATTTGATATATTTTTTCATATGTTTATTCCAAGATTAATTAGATTATAATTGAAATGCGAAAACTCATAAGCATTTCAATTTTGATTTCAACTTTTTCTTCGTGCGATTTCATCTTTATTATTTATAAAGATTGATTCGATTTTAGGAATCTTTTATGTAAAGTTTCTTTTGATTTTTTTATACGAATTTCATATTTACGTTCCGTGTCATGCTTCGTAGCATGCCTTCTCGCTTTCCTCGGCATTGCCCTCGAAAATCAAACCACAAAACGACACCCCAAATCATCAACAATTTGACCATCGCAATCCCGACCATGACAAACCAAGATTCATTACGAACCACAACAATACATTCAAACCTCAAAGCCATACCTGAGTAAATCCAAACCCAACCTGACACTTGGATACTCAAACTGATGTGTGTCTAATAACCTTAAAATAATTACCCTCACAACTAAGCTTTAATATTAAAACGAAAATCCTAAAACCAAACACAACCGGCAAGTGTACCGATCGCAAGTAGTATAGACCTAGGAAGTCCGAGTATCGAACACGTGGACAGGTAAGACGCTAACGATTACTAAACCTAGACAAGACCTACCTTAGAATAATATTTAATTGATTTTTTATTTTCACTTAATTAACTGGACTAACTGGACTAACTAACAAAACTTACCAAAAATAGAAAACTTAACGGGGAACTAACTGTGTTAACTTAGGATGGAGAAAAACATCTACCTAGGTCTGAATCAAATTGTAGGCCTAACAAGTTAATGGATTGAAAGACTTCAAGGAACCGATCCCTAAATATGACACGACTAAGGATCGCTCGGGCTCACTGGATCACCTCTCGGTCTCACTCAACAAGCCTAAACTACTCAAAATCGCCTAAAACGACCAAACCGGGAAACAATTGCTAACGTGTTCTAATGCTAGATCACCTCTCGGTCTCACCAACACTCGACCCTAATTGCAATGAATACTACACAACCAAGGATAGAGGAACAATTCAACTTAAACTAAAATAGATCAACTAGTCACTCAAAACACCTAAACCTGACAAGAAACGAACTAGCTCTCGCGCAATCCTTATTCTACCATGCAAAGGTAATGAGACGACCCTACTTCTTATCACCTCTCGGTCTCAAAGAAGGTGTCTAACCGCTGCACTTAATCTAACAAATCATACAACAAAACCCTACGGTGGTACCTACCGCAAACAAACCCTAAACACAAAGTCTAGAATCAAACAGTGCACCGATCAATCAATACAAAACTAATCAACCAACACACGGGGTTTATGCAATAAATTGATATAATTTCCAGCCACTAAACATAACCTATTTCATGTCTAAATCAAACTTTACAATAGCAATTAAGGTCTATTAATCAAACAATCCATAAAACCTATCAAACACTAACAATATCATCATTCCTAGGTAGAACTAACAAGTTTAGCCTCTCATATTATTTGGACAGCCATGAACATTTAATAAACACATCATTAAACTCATACCAATCATCATAATAATCATCCAATGATCAATACTAATCATAAACAATTCAATCTCTCAATCAAGTGCAAAACTAGTTAACAATTAAACAAGAGAATTAAAGTTGTTGAACAATGTTATGAAAGAAAGGACATTGGGTGTTCCGGGCTGCTGTTTGCTGCTGTAAAACGATGATGAATCAATCCCGAGGCTTGCACTTGCTTCCTTCTTCCTTCCCTAGCCGCTACACTATCAAACCCTAAGCCGAAAAAACGTTTTCTTCTTTTTCCTCCTTGCTGCTGCTGCGATCGCTGCTCAGCTGTGTTTCTAGGGTTTTTTAATTTTTTTTATGTTATAATATAATAGGGTCTTGGGCCTCCATGATGCATACGGGCTGGGCCTTGAGTTGTTTACTTGAAAACGTATGCGTAAAATGCTCGTAAACTGCTCCAAAAGCTCGGTTTCTTTCTTCTTTCACCCAAAACCTACAATATGAATAAGATTATGTAAAACTTATCTAAAACGAGTTAAAACATATAAAATATAATATAATACGTAGATAAAACGTCCGAAAAATACGTGTGTTTTACAACACATCAAATATCCCCACACTTAAGACTTTTTCGTCCCTGAAAAAGAATACTACACAGGATCATACCCGAGTTCTACCGACAACTCTTGGTTTTATTTATTTACTATTATTATTAAATAAGTGTTAGAACAAGAATACTACACAGGATCATACCCGAGTTAAATAAGTATTAGACCAAGTGACCCGTTACCCCTTCCAACTTTCACCTAATAAGCTAGATCAGGTCGATTGCCGGTATTGCTGTCCACTTTAAACCCATGCCCCTAATACTTACCGAGGCAAATAAGGCGTGACAATTCTTTTAATTTGTATGACTAAGTGGAACCCACACCTAAAAGCCCTACTGCCACTTCACCAATTCCATTATGGTTTTACCGGGCCGAGCCACCCCAACTTGACTTAAACCTTTTGCCACATGATTAAACATTTCGACTCATATACAAACTATAAACTCTAGCTCTCTTTCAAGTGCCACGCAATTACAAATGCATCTCTTTCTTTTATTTTTTTTTTCTTTTTCTGCCTTTTGGCTTTTTACAATTTTTTTTCCAATAATCATATTACATGGCTTTGCATGAACAGAAACAAATACAAAAGATAAAACAACTAATATATACAGACGATCATGTGACTCAAGGCTTGAGTATGACCCGGCTTTTCATTCCAGTCCTGTCACGAGCTTAGTTAAACAAACAAAACCCCTAAAATGTTTCCCACTAAAGTCGGGCCATTTAAGAGGTTCAATTAGGTCAACAACCAAACCGCCCTTTCATTCTCAAAGGCTGAGCCTACCGACACACGATTACTGAATCTAAACCGTTTGGTTACCATACATTACCTGCGGGTCTAATGGGCACTGTTCTTATTTATTATATATATATTTTTTGAAAACACCAAGAAGTTATAAAGTAACCACTACTCGGTAATAATATCATTTCCTGTTTAACGTAGAAAAAACAAATTTCAAGGGACTATTTTTTCAATTTTTTTTTATTTTTTTTATTTTTTTAGTTCAAAAATTTTCCTACAACTAAGTAAAATAAACCCCATCCCCACACTTAGAACGAAATCCTCCTCGATGAGTATAAGGAAAAGAAATAAAATAAAATAAAAATAAAACAGAAAATAAAAATGAAGTATATAAGACTAAAACAAAGAACGGGTTACTCCCCTGGTTTGTGTGCCAAATCTTCAACAGCTGAGTAGTGTCCAAACGACCGTGTAGCATTTCATTTGCGGCCGCAACCTCGGGAGAACCTGTTCCACAACACCATCGTAGCTACAATGCGCATAATATAACCTGCAAAACTCAAACTCGCTCGCATGTAGCGGCGTACAATACGGAAAACAAAAACATAAAGAAATAAATATATTTTTGTGTTTTTGGCTTTTATACTTTTATATATATATATATATATAGGATACTCCTTAAATCGACCGACTCGAATGGAGATTGAGTACGAGCGGTTTCATCTTGGAACAACCTGAAATAGAAAAAACAAAGAAAACAGATAGCATCACACAAATACATAAATACAAACTCTACAACTCGGGCAGTCTCTCGAGTGTGCATCCATCGCGTCTTAGCCTCGGAGAGCGCGGCAAGGTAGAATATCTCGACCGTCTGGTTAGTCACCGGCTCGCCAATGTAGTGCTTCAGTCTATGACCGTTCACCTTAAACTTCCCACCTTTATCCTCTATTTCAACAGTGCCGTACGGGAAGACCTCGGTGACCGTGAACAGTTCCGACCATCGGGATCTCAACTTTCCCGAGAATAACCTCAACCGGGAGTTATACAATAAAACCAAATCCCCACACTTGAACTGCTTGTTACCCTTTAACTTCCTATCGTGCAGTTTCTTCGTCCGCTCCTTATACCTAAATGACTGCGCGTAAGCGGGATCTCTCAGCTCCTCTAACTCGTGCAATTGGTGGAAACGAGTGCTCTCTGCGGCAGACATATCAAAGTTGACCCTCTGTAGGGCCCAAGAAGCACGGTGCTCCAATTCGACAGGCAGGTGGCAGGCCTTCCCATAAATCATCCGAAACGGTGTGGAATCGGTCGGAGTTTTGTAGGCTGTACGGAAGGCCCACAACGCATCATCTAACTTGTCGGACCAATCCCGACGATTCGAACCAACCATTTTCTCAAGAATACGTTTGATCCCCTGGTTACTCACTTCTACCTGCCCACTAGTCTGTGAGTGGTAGGCGGTTGCAAGCCGATGGCTGACCCCATAGAGACGCAACGCCTTCTCCATCTGCGCATTGCAAAAGTGATTCCCTCTATCACTGATCAACACATTTAGGACACCAAAACGAGCAAAAAGGCTCTTGAGAAAACGGAGTACAACTCGAGCATCATTAGTGGGTAAGGCCTTGGCCTCAACCCACTTCGAGACATAATCAACCGCCACGAGTATATACTTGTTCCCACGCGAAGATGGAAACGGTCCCATGAAATCAATGCCCCACACATCGAAAACCTCACAAACCTGAATAGCATTCTGGGGCATTTCATTTCGCGACGAGATGTTTCCGACCCGCTGGCAACAATCACAACTCCTCACAAACGCATGCGCATCTTTAAAAATCGAAGGCCAATAAAAACCACAATCAAACACCTTCTTCGCCGTCAAACTCACACCGTGGTGACCTCCTGTCAGTCCAACATGACAATGGCTCAGAATCTGCCATCCCTCCTTAACATCAACACACCTCCTGATCAATTGGTCAGCACCAATACGAAAGAGATACGGGTCGTCACACAGGTGAAACTTAACATCAGCAAAGAATTTTTTCTTTTGCTGGTAAGACATCTTCGAGTAGAACCCGTCCGCAAGATAGTTTGCGAAGTCGGCGAACCATGGGAAACCCTCATCCTGAGCCGAAACAAACATAAGACTCTCTATCAGAAAGTGGTCATTAATCATGACCCCTGGCTCTCCTAACTCAGCTCCCTCAAGACGCGAAAGATGATCGGCCGCCACATTCTCGGCCCCCTTTTTATCACGGATTTAAATATCAAACTCTTGAAGCAAAAGGATCCAATGGATAAGAAGTGGCTTAGCATCCTGTTTGCTAAAGATACAACGAATGGCAGAATGATCCGTGTACACAATCGTCTTAGATAGAACAAGATAGGACCTGAATTTATCGAATGCGAACACCACAGCTAAAAGCTCTTTCTCGGTAGTGGTGTAACTCTCCTGTACACCATTCAATGTCCGGCTAGCATAGTAGGTCGGATGGAAGTGTTTATCCTTCCGCAGTCCAAGAACTGCTTCGACTGCGAAGTCGCTCGCATCACACATCAACTCAAAAGGAAGCGACCAGTTGGGAGCAATCATGATCGGGGCGTTAATGAGTTTATCTTTTAAAAGATCAAACGCCTCGATACACTGCTCAGAAAACACAAATGGGGCATCCTTCTCCAAGAGTTTGGTCATGGGTCTCGCAATCTTAGAAAAATCTTTAATAAACCGGCGATAGAACCCAGCATAACCCAGAAAACTCCGGATGGATCTCACGGAAGTGGGCGGGGGAAGATTAGAGATGGTATCGACCTTCGCTCGGTCGACCTCTTTACCCGCACTCGAAATACGATGCCCCAAAACGATGCCCTCGCGTACCATGAAGTGACCCTTCTCCCAGTTAAGAACTAGGTTGGTGTCAAAGCATCGGGCCAACATCCTCTCAAGGTTGGAGAGACACTTATCGAAAGAGCTCCCAAACACAGAAAAATCATCCATGAACACCTCCATGGAGTCCTCGATCATGTCATGAAATATAGCCACCATGCACCTCTGAAATGTGGCTGGAGCGTTACACAGTCCGAACGGCATACGTCGATAGGCAAACGTACCGTATGGGCAGGTAAACGTGGTTTTCTCCTGGTCATCGGGAGCAATAGGAATCTGAAAGTACTCGGAGAAACCATCTAAGAAGCAGTAGTACTGCTAACCTGCCAAACGCTCCAACATCTGATCAATGAAAGGTAGAGGAAAGTGGTCTTTCCTCGTGGCATCATTCAGTCTGCGGTAATCGATGCAGACTCGCCAACCAGTCACAGTCCTAGTGGGAATGAGCTCGTTCCTCTCATTGGTGACGACAGTCATGCCACCCTTTTTGGGAACCACTTGGACTGGATTAACCCACGAACTGTTAGAAATAGGGAAAATGATCCCCGCATCAAGGAGTTTAATGATCTCCTTCTTCACGACCTCCTGCATCTTCGGATTAAGCCGCCGCTGCGGCTGAACGACAGTCCTATAATTATCCTCCATGAGGATTTTATGCGTGCAAAACGAAGGGTTGATACCCTTGATGTCGATAATCTTCCATGCAATGGCCTCCTTGTGCTCTCGAAGCACCCTCAACAATCTCTCTCTCTCGACCTCCGTCAAAGCAGATGCGACAATAACCGGCAACTTCCTCTCCTCGTCCAAAAACGCGTACTCCAGATGGGCAGGTAAATCCTTAAGCTCTAAGGAAGGAGGGGGGGCTCTTGACAGAAGGTCAGTCCATCGGATTGTCACGTACGATCCCAACAGACACTTCAGACTCAGGGTAATGTGACTCGACGTCATCTTCCGTTGACTGATCGGTCATGGCAACCATCTCAATCTCCGAAATGTCCCTATCAAGAATCTGAGTGTCGGAGGCGGATCCTCCACAGATCTTGCTGAAAAACTCCCCAACATGCTCCATGATGGTATCGATAAAGTACAATGAGTCATCAGCAGACTTGGGGTGTTTCATTGACTTTCGAACGTCAAAGGTGACGTTCTCATCCCCAAATCTCAAAATCAACTTACCCTCGCAGACGTCGATCAACGCCTATGCAGTGGCAAGGAATGGTCGGCCTAAAATCAGTGGTACGCTATCATCGTCGTTCATGTCCAGAATGACAAAGTCCACCGGGAAGATGAACTTGTCGACACGAACCACATGTTCTCGACCACCCCTCGAGGGTATTTCACAGAACGATCAGCAAGCTGGATACTCATCCTGGTGGGCCTCGGTTCGCCTAGACCCAGCTTGCGATACACGGAATACGGCATGAGATTAATACTGGCACCGAGATCGGCCAGCGCATGAATAACCATATCATCACTCAAGATGCAGGGAATCGTGAAACTCCCTGGATCGGCCATCTTTTCTGGTAATTTTCTCTGTAAGACAGCAGAACAACTAGCACTCAATGGGATGGAAGCGACCTCAGCAAGCTTCTCCTTATTCGAAAGGATATCCTTGAGGAACTTCGCTTGTTTAGGCATCTGAGTCAGTGCCTCAAGGAATGGAATGTTAAGGTGAAGCTGCTTCAAAAGATCAAGAAATTTGGAATTATGCTCCTCATCTCTATCTCTACGGAGTCTCCCGGGGTATGGTACTCTAAGCTTGTAGACTCTGGGTGGCTCGCTCGGTAGCTGCTGTCTCTCGGCCTGTGCTGAACTCCCTGGGCTGCTCCTCTTACGCACCTGGGCCGGTGGAGACTCCATCTGAATCTCCTCATCCACCTGCTCCTCTACAACTACTGCAGGCTCCTCGACGACTCCTCTCTGTTGAATCCCGGGCTCCTCTCGTGCCCCTGCACCGCTCCTCGTTGTCACAGCTTTAGCGAATCCCTTCGGGTTCTGCTCAGTGTTACTCGGTAGTGAACCCTGTGGCCTCTTGTTCAATCGGCTAGCTATCTCCCCCATCTGCCGCTCGAGACTCTGAATCGACGCTCCTTGATTCCTCATGAACTGCTCGTGCTCTCGAAGCTTCTCCTGCGTCTCCTTGTGTCGAGAATGCTCTCGAACATCTGTGTCTGTTGCGCCATCATCTCCTCCAAAGTGGGCTTCTTCTCCCCACTGCTCTCTCCCTCACCGGCATCCTGAAATAAACTCTGGCGTTGCTGAAACCCGGGCTGGTTGCCGCTCCTCCAGTTGGAGTTCTGATTGCCTCTCCACCCCGAATTATAAGAATTGAAAGAATTTGGATTTCGGTTTGGATTTCCTATGAAGTGTACGGCCTCCTCCTGCGAACTGACTGGGCACTGAACGGTATCATGACCCCCTCTGCAGATCTCACACAACTTGCTCTTCGTCTGCATATCCTTCACCATCTTCGCCAACGCCTCGACCTGTGCCGTCAGTGCAGTGGTCGTGTCCACCGAATGCATGCCTCGTGAGATGGAATCGACGGTCTTACCTCCTCTGGCAGGTGGTCTTTGGTATCCACTCATAGCTAGCCCATTGAATAAAGCGATACACTCATCAGGGTCTTTAGTCGTCAACAGATTTCCTCCCGCCGACGTGTCGAGCATACTCTGCGTCGCGTACGTCACTCCATTATAAAATTTCTCGACGACCGCCCAATCTTGCAAGCCGTGGTTCGGGCACAACGCTAATAGATTCTTGAATCGCTCCCAGGTCTCGTAAAAACTCTCGGTGTCCTCCATCTAAAAAGAATGTATCTGGTTACGCAAACGAGCGGCCTTAGCCGGAGGATCGTATTTTTCAAGAAATTGGGTCTGCATGGCAGCCCAAGTAGCTATAGAGCCCTGTGGGAGGGACTCGAGCCACAGACTCACTTGATCAGCGAGTGAAAACGGAAAGACGCGGAGCTTAACGGCGTCTTCGGAAACGCCCGCAAGATGGAAAGTGTCGTAGATACGCACGATGCGGGTGAGATGAGAGTGCGGGTTCTCATGAAGCAACCCGTGAAACTGAGCAGAATGAGCAATGGTATTTAGAATGTTCGACGGGATCTGCCAGTTCGTAGCAACTCCAATGGCGGGTGGCGCGATGCTGGATCTCGCGCCAGCATTGGCCGGTCGGGCCCGGTGCGCAACTGTCCTCCTCGGTGGAATGTCGCCCATGATCATATCCCTATCATTGGGGTCAACGGATAAAGAAGTGGACGAGGGTGAAACGGGACGATGTCTCTCACGAAACTCTCTCTCTGGCTCGAGGAATGCTTCAGTGTCGGGTGGTCCACGAGATCGAGTCTGTCGCATAAAAACTATAATGAGAAATAAGATTATCTAAACTATTCTAACAAATAAGTCACATAAAACAAAAATAATTACAAGTAGCACAAAAGGTAAGTCCTAACTCGGATTGCTCTCAAAACGCCTAAAACCGTGTCCCTGACAACGGCGCCAAAAACTTGATGTGTGTCTAATAACCCTATAATAATGACCCTCACAACTAAGCTTTAATATTAAAACGAAAATCCTAAAACCACACACAACCGGCAAGTGTAGCGATCGCAAGTAGTATAGACCTAGGAAGTCCGAGTATCGAACACGTGGACACGTAAGACGCTAACGATTACTAACCCTAGACAAGACCTACCTTAGAATAATATTTAATTGATTTTTTATTTTCACTTAATTAACTGGACTAACTGGACTAACTAACAAAACTTACCAAAAATAGAAAACTTAACGGGGAACTAACTGTGTTAACTTAGGATGGAGAAAAACGTCTACCTAGGTCTGAATCAAATTGTAGGCCTAACAAGCTAATGGATTGAATGATATCAAGACACCGGTCCCTAAAGATGACACGACTAAGGATCGCTCGAGCTCACTGGATCACCTCTCGGTCTCACTCAACAAGCCTAAACTACTCAAAATCGCCTAAAACGACCAAACCGGGAAACAATTGCTAACGTGTTCTAATGCTAGATCACCTCTCGGTCTCACCAACACTCGACCCTAATGGCAACGAATACTACACAACCAAGGATAGAGGAACAATTCAACTTAAACTAAAATAGATCAACTAGTCACTCAAAACACCTAAACCTGACAAGAAACGAACTCGCTCTCGCGCAATCCTTATTCTACCATGCAAAGGTAATGAGACGACCCTACTTCTTATCACCTCTCGGTCTCAAAGAAGGTGTCTAACCGTTTCACTTAATCCAATAAATCATGCAACAAAACCCTACGGTGGTACCTACCGCAAACAAACCCTAAACACAAAGTCTAGAATCAAACAGTGCACCGATCAATCAATACAAAACTAATCAACCAACACACGGGATTTATGCCTTAAATTGATATAATTTCCAGCCACTAAACACAACCTATTTCATGTCTAAATCAAACTTTACAATAGCAATTAAGGTCTATTAATCAAACAATCCATAAAACCTATCAAACACTAACAATAATCATCATTCCTAGGTAGAACTAACAAGTTTAGCCTCTCATATTATTTGGACAGCCATGAACATTTAATAAACACATCATTAAACTCATACCAATCATCATAATAATCATCCAATGATCAATACTAATCATAAACAATTCAATCTCTCAATCAAGTGCAAAACTAGTTAACAATTAAACAAGAGAATTAAAGTTGTTGAACAATGTTATGAAAGAAAGGACATTGGGTGTTCCGGGCTGCTGTTTGCTGCTGTAAAACGATGATGAATCAATCCTGAGGCTTGCACTTGCTTCCTTCTTCCTTCCCTAGCCGCTACACGATCAAACCCTAAGCCGAAAAAACTTTTTCTTCTTTTTCCTCCTTGCTGCTGCTGCGATCGCTGCTCAACTGTGTTTCTAGGGTTTTTTAATTTTTTTTTATGTTATAATATAATAGGGTCTTGGGCCTCCATGATGCATACGGGCTGGGCCTTGAGTTGTTTACTTGAAAACGTATGCGTAAAATGCTCGTAAACTGCTCCAAAAGCTCGGTTTCTTTCTTTCTTTCACCCAAAACCTAAAATATGAATAAGATTATGTAAAACCTATCTAAAACGAGTTAAAACATATAAAATATAATATAATACGTAGATAAAACGTGCGGAAAATAAGTGTGTTTTACAACACATCACAAACCCAACCCAACCGAGATATTTACATGAGAACCCACTCTTTGTATAACACGGGCTATTCTCCCACTCCGCTACCGCGATGTCAAAATATCCCAAATAGTGTTAAGTTTGGCCAACTCATCAACTTTTGCCTCATAACTATACTTACTCAACACAATACCTTTATTCCCACGACCTGTTACCCAACCATTTATTCCCACCTTATACCTTACCATCATGCTCGTACTTCAAACTCGCTACTATTTCAGTAACTCAAGCACACCCGTTATAAGGCCTAACTTGTTTCCGCCATGCCATACCTTACCCCACATCCCTTGACTATTAAAAGTTTATTCGTTTTTCGACATCAATACTTAGTCTTTTCAAACTCATCAACCATTCCTAAATTTTAAATATATAAATTTTCATACATAATTTTCCACGTTTATTTCTTTATGTGAAAAATCAAATCTCGATTATTTTAAATAGTCAATTAACAAATATATGTCCATATATATTTCGTATAATCAAGATATTCTTCTAAAAGAAATCTCATTTTAACCAAATGGGTTATCCCCAATATTATTACTACTCGTATAATTATTATTATTACTATCATTATTATTACTATAATTATTATTATTAATATTATTATCTTTTTAAGAAAAATTATTATTATTATTATTTGTCACACCCCGACCAAAGGCAGAACATGCCGGGGCGTAACGTATTGATTGGACAGCAGCTCAAAAGACACTAATTAAAGCGACAATAATTATTTAACTTCATTAACATTAAACAAGTACACAAATTCAATAAGTAAATACATCATAACTTGCAATTTGAATAAATATCCTAAGGTCAACTAACTATCTTCGATCTTGAATATATCAAATACTTGAACCTATAACATGTATAAAAATAAAGTTTGTCAACACGAATGTTGGTGAGAATACATAAGTTTTAGTTGTATATATATAGGTAAATCACAATTCATATGTAAATGGTGAGCATTACAACACTTATAAAAATGTAAACAACTAAATAGATGTGGACCCATTTCTATTGATACAAAATCAATGTACTTGGGTAAGTGTATGATCATACTAGATGAGAATAGATGAGGATGAGATACCAACCACCAAACATAAAATAAACACTTAAGCACATAGAGCATAATCATAAAGTATGCAATAATCACACATATACATAAATTGAATTGTGTTTTCAAAAGATAAAGAAATAAAACATGAGTAAAGTTGATAAGGTATACATGCTACCCCCAAAATATAAAAGATGGAAAAAGGGGGTATGTAAACTCACCTTGACGAGTGGATTAACGGAGATGGGATGACGATAAAATTAAGATAAACGCGGTTGATTTCCTTGAAATTTATCAACGAGAGTCCCTAATTGTTAACAATAATATTAATTAATTATGATGAAATAATAACAAGACTTACGACCGATTTGGGATTTGAGCGGGTATTAAATAACTTATAGATAGAATATTATTAGTTTATTTATCATTATTATTATTTTGAACAAATAATAACAAGACTTATGATGGAATTAGGATTCGGTAGGGTTTTAAGTAAAATTTTAATTAAAATATTTTTAGTTATTATTAGTTTGAATATCATTAAATTTTGTAAAAAAAATATACGTAGCTAGAGGGTATAACAACTAAAATAATGCAACACGGCTTTAACAGTTTCTAATCGATTAAAGAAAAAAAAAATTTTGGAGTCCTTTAGGGTTTAAATTATTATCATTTTGCGTTGATTTCCAATAAAATAAATATCGAGTATGGTTAAATACATGAATATTATATAGCTATATGTATTAACGAAATTTATCTTGAACGTCATTAGTTCGGTTTAATAAAAGAGTGATAAATAATAAGCAAGTGATGAAAATATTTATGTGTGTGTGTGTGTCTATATATATATAAGGAATGAGAGTTTAAAAACAAGAAAACAAGGAACCGGGGGTTCGGTTTATCAAAAATAATGTTTATTTAATGTTATGTATATATAATAATAGTAAAAACTTGTAAAAATGAAATTATAAAAATAAAGACCCAAAAACCGGGCCTGGGGTCTCGAACCGGGGCCCAGGCCGGTTTAGGAGCATAAGGCATAAGCACAAGCCACCAGACCTGCCTGACAACTTGTGAAATGTTATAGAATCAGTTACATAAACACACAAGGTTCAGTTTATGCTCTTCCCTAAATTCAACTATGAACCCTAGGATTTAGATTAATTTAATTTCTTGTCGTTGATTCGAATTGAGTTAGGGTTATCATTAATAACTGAAAAACGAACAGCAAGCATGTTTCAATTACCGAAATGGGTGCCCGATCATGGGAGGACTGCGGCTAGGGTTTGCGGCACAAATTCGATCTGGAACACGATTTAAATGGCTTCAAATGTAAGAATTAGGTTGGGGCTTTGATTCGTGAAGGTGAATATAGGGTTTGTGCAAGTTTAATTGCATTATACTCGTGTATTTTTAGGGTTTTGTGTACGGGTCAGCCGCGGTTCATATTGCAATGATCTAGCTGTCAATTGGGCATCAATTTCTAAGTTTAGAGTGTTGGTTAGCGCGTTCACGAGTCAAGGAGTGATTTTGTTGTGTCAATTACCTTGATTCGGGCCAGATTTGGCGGAATTAAGGATTGTAAGAGAGGAGGGGAAATTGGTTGGGGTGGTTTTTGCAAATAAGTCCTTGGACTTTGGGGTTGGGCACACAAGTAGATAAAATGATTAGTTTAGGGCTATTTATGCAATATACACATAGTTAAATATTAATTTAATATAAAACTCACAAAAATTAAGAATTAGATAATAAATGAATTGATTAAACGCAGGATTTTATAGATGGAGAAAAATTCATTCACAACCCGGGTCGGGTTTCGGGTTTTAAAAATAACGAATGTTACATTATTATTATTATTATTATTATTATTATTATTATTATTATTATTATTATTATTATTATTATTATTCCGAAAAGATCTATAAAATAAGATTATTATTATTTCTTTTTGTTACAAATTAATCTTATCACCTTTCACTCAATAAACAACTTCTACATAATTGTTAAATCCGTGAGTCCTGTTAATAAAAATATTATCACTATAACAGTTATAACATTTGACGATCCTCCATAGTGTTTTCATAAGACACAACCCAACAGAAAATCTTTTACACTAAAAGGTCTTATAAAGTTTCGCAAACTTTAGTACTTACTAAATGTTTCTTTACAAATTATTATTATTATTATTATTATTATTATTATTATTATTATTATTATTATTATTTCCCTGAGTTAAAAAAAATCACGTTTTTACAATTGATTTTCACAAATTTAAACGAAGCTCAAAAATCACTTCTTTTCCTCTTCCTTTTCAATGCCAATGAGTTTCGAGTTAAAAAGTCATACCATCACCCCCATAATAATTTTCATACCGCAATCCATCTTCGAGAAGACAAGCGTTGCAAGCTAACTTTTGAGTTCCTTTCTTTCTTCTTTATATACATATATTATTATATATATTTTCTGTTTGGACATTATCAAAATAATTTTAGATATCGATTTCTTTCAAAGGTTGGTTGTTCGTTAACTAGTTATTTTCATACGTTCTTCATAGTTGCATTATTCAATCGGTTTACTTTCGTTATTTCACTCTCGTGGTCTATAACCAATTTCCCATAAACATAATCGTTTAGTGGAAAGTGGGATCATGCACATGTTGAGTTTATTAATTTTACACGAATTGTTTTGATTATCTGTTTAGTTTTATTTCCGCTCAAAGTTTATTTGAATCATTTTGTTATATTTGATATCAAATGTCTTACTTTGATTACCTTGTTCTCAATGTTTTAAAAATTTAAGACCAATGCCACACTTTGATCTTGATCTCTATGTTTTATCGATTGCGACCGATGTTTTACTTTAATCTCGAAGTCTCAATTATTAACTTTGTTAATTCTTAGTGTCATTGTATTGTTACTGATATTTTATTTGAATTTTACATTTGGTTAACATGTCATTTTGATAATAAAGTTTCGTTATCTAATTTAATCACGAACCCAATGCCTTACCGATTTTCGTGTTTGTTTTGGCTCAATGCCACATTGATACATTCTGTTATTCTCGAGTCCAATGTTTCGTTTAATTACAATGATGTTCGTGATGCTTCCATTCATTATTATAAGATACTTATTTTGTTTAAACTTCAATAACATCATTTACCTCGTTTAAATTTCAATGATTTCATGTGGACTTAATGTTTTCGTTTATTCTTGACCTCAAGGACTTAATCATATATTTTTATTATTCCCAATCCTTATAGTTTATTATTCTTGATTTAAAAACTTTCACATAAGAATTATTTTATATTAACCCACACAATAGGACGGATTATGAGGACCATCCGACGATAAAGGTAATTATGGGTCGACACGTAATTACCCAAGTCCTCGCATGGAAGACATAATAAGTATGTTGTGTGCAATAACTCGAAACCTATAATGATTTTGAAGGACGGGACAAATGTAGTATGATAAGGGCATGGTGGATACGCCGCTGGTATATCCTATATATAAGTGTCCTTTTCATATTCCCATTTGTGGCGTATTTCGGGTCATTCAATGATCGATGTTATTATTTTATTTAAATATGTATATAAAAATCATTAAAAGTTTTAAACAACTCCTCATATTAGTTGTTTTCTTGTAAAATTTTATTTTTATTTTAATTTCGGGACGAAATTCCCAAAAGTTGTAAATGCTGTAACATTCGTTACTTTTCCAACCCAAAAATGTGACCCGTTTCAAATTTTTGGTTTTTGTTTATAAATATATATATTATTAATATTCTCAAGTTTCACTTCATGTGACATTCGTCATTTTTGAGTTTGTATTGTATTCGTTAAACCGACCCGGTTTGTCATTTTAATGTACTCTTGTTCGTCGTTTATCATACCTTCATTTTCTATTCGTATTGAATTTCGAAGATTTACGGTTATCATTTGTCACTATTAATTCATTTTGCGCAATTAACAAAAGTTAACGTTTTAAAGATAAAACAATTTGCAAACTGTGCGGGTAAAATATAAAAATATCCAAGTTATATAAATTCTAATTCATATAGATTTCACCTCAAAGTTCAAGGACTAAAGAGTAAATATATTTTGAAAACTAATCGGTTTTCTTAGTCGAGGTGATCCATTTAGTTATAAATAAAATCGTATGTTACATATTTCGTATGTAATAGTTTTTCCTAAAGTTATTTAAATATATTAACCATTACTAATATATATATATACACACTTTATTCAAATGTCGCATAGATAGCATTACTGATGCATAACCAAAGTACATTTTTTTATTATTAATTATGTCACATTTTTTTACTTGGTTTTAAAAGATGAAGAAAAATACATTCCTACTACATTTAAATCTTGGTCAAAATTCTTTATGATGATAATAAATGTGTTTGAAATTAAATTGTAGGTTACAATTTAATTTTTATGATCAATTAAAAGCTTTAAATGACATTAATGACTCATTAAGTATTTTGACCAATTTAATATAATTAAAACAACTCTAACTCACTTCACTTATATATAGAGCTTTATTCCAACCATTTCCTCATAACTAATTTACAAAAGATTCTTGTTATTCTCTCATTTTGGTGATTTTCATCTACTTTGATTTATGAAGTCAAACCGTGAAGTTCAAGATTTCTTTTTTTATTATCTAAGTTCTTGTTCCGGGTGTGCTTTTTTAGTTTCTGTTTGTTCGGGTCGTTTAGAACTTAATGCTATATTATTTATTTAACATTAGTGTTTGTTCAAAAAAAACGAGCTGGCTCGCTTATATATTTATTCAATTCGGTTTACTTATTTTATTTATCCAACATCTAATACTAATTCTTTTCATCTCACTCTCTAAAATATAATACTTTTTATCATATCGGAAAAGAACCCAACCTAAAGTTGAGTCCGGGTCCGACCGAAAACGAACCAAATTCTTTTAAGTCGTCTTTATTATTAAATAAACCAAATAAATTATTAAAAATTATTTTAAATCAAATAAAATCATTTTAACATAAATAAATTATTTATAAATTTAAGTTTAACATTTATCACCTAAAAACTAACGTTCACCTTCATTAAACCCAATAAAATTATTTTATTTTTCCGTTTCGTTAACCATAGCTCGTTACCTTTTTATAAATTGTAAACATAATCATTTTTTCGAGACAAAACTATCGTTAAAATCCATGATTCGCAAATATCATAATTCTCATATTAGCGTTAAGTTATTAATAAAATATTAATTTAAATTAAAAAATATTATTATCATATAAAATGTCATAAAATAATAAAAGCTATATTAAATACTGCTTAACTCCGTTAACAAAATAATTTTAACCTTTTCAATCCTGATAGTTAGACTTTGCTTTTTGGTTTAATTATAGTTCAAGAAGTTCAATCGTTTAGGATTTCTTTAACGCATGTTCGACCGCTTCGGTTTCGTTATCATGCTTTCAGTTTTCATTGCAACGTTTATCTTCAAGTTCAAGGTGAGTTTCTCACCACCCCTTTTTAAACGTTTTTATATTTTGAGGTAGCATATGTATCCTACAAAACTTCAAGTATTTATTATTGCGATTACAAACTACAATTCACTATATGGACTTGTGTGTTACGTGATTATTTGCTCGAATTTACTTGCACGTGGTAGCCTCAATAAGTATGATCATACGCCCCCTTTTGCACTCAGGTCCATTTGTATCGAGTGGAAAAGGGCCTCATTATCCGAGTACGTTGGTTGTTACCAACTGGAAAGGGCCTTACTTGCGCGATTACCCGAGTACGTTGGTTGATACCAACTGGAAAGGACTTTACTTACTCGTTTATCACTTGTCCAAGAATTGTATGATTTTTACGTATTATATCAAACTGTGGGAATCTCACCAGCTATGTTCATAGCTAACTTTATTTTATATATATGTTACATGAGCAAAGATACGAGGATGAAAGTTAGAAGACACATAGCATGCTTATAGGATATTCAAAGAACAACTTATCATTGGTTTATTTATTTTTTACAACTTGTATTATTTGATAAACTTGTGTTACATGAAGATTTAAATGAAATAATGTTATGGTCACCTAATAGTTTCACGTGTGTTTGAGCAATCTGTACGTCACACTCAGGCGTTTCCGCTTTAGCCGGGGTGTTACACAGCGAAGCACCTTCATCTACAGCTGCAAGTTCAAGAACATCACATGATGATGAGGTAAACAGAAATCTTTGTTCTCAAGGATGCATAAATAAGGTTACATATTATAGACACCATCAGAATGAAGTTTTTAAAGAAAATGCAAAACTTCGTAAGTTGAATGCTGAATATGTAAAAGCCGACAAGATTTACGTTGAGAAAATTGAAACTCATCGTGATGATGTGGCAAATTTGAAACTTAAAATTTTTCAAAAAGATCATGAAGTAATTTACTATAAAAACATAGTTTCAAAATTAAAAGATGAAATTGAAAATTTGAAACTTGATGCTTCTGATAAAAGGGAAAAGGAAAAGAAAGTTGAAAGATTTGAAACATCATCCGAGAAATTGGATGATATAATTGGAGCACAGAGAAGTACTAAGCTGAAAGCGGGGTTGGGGTTTGATTATTCAGCGGTACCACCACCTATGAATGATAATTATACAAGCTTGCCCCACTTCAGCTACAATACTTTTCCCGAGGAAGAAATGGCATACGGGGTTGGTAGAATACCAAAATCTGTGAAATTTGTTCCTGCGGCCTCACAAGCTGTTGCTCCAGTCCTACCATCTGATAAATCTAACATCAATGTGTCTTGTGTAGCAGGTGATGTAAATGGTGGTGAATGTGGGAAAGTTAACTTGGGTTGTAAGCTAAAAGGGGAGTTAGAACCACGTTTTGAATGTTGAGTGGATCTAAGGAAATCAATTAACAATCCAGTTTGTAATAAAGTTTGTGAGTCTATGTTGGGAAGTTTAAAGTCGGGACCAAATTATGTATTTTTATGAAAGTTCAAGTGATGATAGCTGTAAAAATGATTGCAATGAAAATGAATGTTCTTCTTTTGACTCAGATTATGAAACTGTTTATGATGAAACAGTCGAAAACCAGGTTGATGAACAGAATAGTCCTAGCAGCTCATCAACTAATCATCATATTGAGAACTTGAGAAAAGAGAAAACTAGTTTTGAAAGTGTAAAACCAAGCACTTCCTGTAAATGTGTGCCACCCAAAAAAACTTCATTTTCTCAAAATACAAATTTTAACAAAAGTTATCAACATCATGATCAGTTTGGTAGTGCCTACTACTATTCTCGACAAAAACCTAGGCATTCAAATTATTTTGTTGCTCAACGTTCATTTGATCATGATTACCAAACAGATAGAGACTACAGACGAGTTAACCAACCTGCATCTGCTTACATGTCATATCACACATATTTCAGTGATCAAGATGTCTATAAATGCAACCAACAAAAGTGTTGCTTTGTTTGTGGAAATCCTTCTCATCTAGCAAGACATTGCAAGAACTGACACAAGCATCAAAGAGATTTACATAGTAAGTTTGGTCGGACATTTTCTAAATTTCCTGCTAAAACTAAGGAAATGCCTCACCAAACTCACTCTATAGCCAGTGAGACGGATGTCAAACCAAAAAGGAATGGGAAACCAAAGAAACCATTTTGGCTAACCCAGAGGGAAAGGAAAAGGTTAGCAAAGGGTTCTGAAGCTGAAAAGCCTAAGAATCCTTCAAAGGTTTTCTCAAAATCTAATCCAGAGGACTTTGTTGTCATGTCTAAGCCAAAAAGGAGGCAATCCAGAAAACCTTTCAAAAACCGAGGAAATTATAATTCAAGTTTCTCGAGGGATTGCTCTTCTGACTCTGATTCTCTAAAAGATTTTATTTTTAAAAATCATAAAATTAAACTGTGTGATTTTCTGTTTAATTTTCTCGAGACAAGTACGTCTCGGGAAACCCTCCACTAACTGGTTCTTCTTGTGTGTAGGGTCAGCCTGAAAGGCCTGTCAATAGTATTTGGTACTTAGACAGTGGTTGCACTCGACATATGACAGGAGACGAGTCACTGCTGTTTGATGTTAAACCATTCGACTGCGGACTTGTTTCCTTTGCTGGTGACGTAGGAGGAGAGATCACGAAACAAGGAAAGGTCTCCAATGGTACATTGACCTTTGATGAAGTCAATCTGGTGGAACAGCTCAACCACAACCTTCTCAGCGTATCTCAAATCTGTGATAAGGATTTCTCAACCCTGTTCACAGAAAATGAATGTCTTATTCTTAAACTAGGTTTTAAAGTCCCATAAGAGTGGATTTTGATGCGTACTCCGAGGCACATTGATGCTTACATTCTGGACAAGAAAAGTAATTATTCAATGAGAACAGCTTCTTGTTTGATGTCCAAAGCCTTGGAGAACGATTCATCTTTATGGCATCGACGTTTGGGTCACGTCAACTTTAAGAACTTAAATAAGTTGATTAAAGGTGACCATGTGAGGGGTTTTCCTGTTAAATCCTTTCATTGTGCTGAAAAATGTTTATCTTGCTCTAAATGAAAACAGCACAAACTTCCTCACAGACCCAAGACTGTCAACTCCATAAACTCCACTCTCCAACTGTTACATATGGACCTCCAATTCAACCATTGGCAATAGGTCGAAAAGCCTATTGTCTGGTTATTACTGACGATTTTTTACTTTTCAGTTGGACATTTCTTTTAGGGCACAAGGATGCGACATCTCAGTTTCTGCTAAGGTTCATCGTTTTGGTGGAGAATCAAACTGATAAGAGGGTGAAGTGTATCAGAAGTGACAACGGGACAGAATTCTGCAACAAAGTGGTCAGCGAATTCTGTCACAACAAGGGAATTCTTCGTCAATTTAGTGTACCCTACACTCCTGAACAAAATAGGGTGGCTGAAAGGCGAAATCGTACACTGGTAGAAGCCACAAGAACAATGCTGTCATTCTCTAAACTTCCTTTGATCTTCTAGGATGAAGCCATTAATGCTGCCTGCTTTATCCAGAATCGTGTGCTGCTAAACAAGAGTTTAAACAAGACTCCTTATGAAGTCTTTTATGGCACGCAGCCGAGGGTTAACTACTTCAGAACATTTGGATGTCCCTACACAGAGCTCCAGACAAATGCCGGTACAACTTCCAAGTTTGCAAAAAAGGCAGATGAGTGCTACTTTGTAGGCTATGCCGCCGACAAAAGTGCTTATCGGGTCTACAACAAGAAAACCAGAGTTAACTGGCAAAAGTTAAACCCTACGGATGCACACAACGGTCCTAACTATTGTTTGATTATGAAAGTTTGTTCAAACAGTTTCGAATCTAAGCTTGGCTCTAAAAACATTTATTTGACTTTCTCTCTCCAATCTTCTCTCTACAAGCTTGGCTCTCCGTACGTTTCAACAACGGTAACCCGATGCTCGCAACCAAGTAAGTCCTCCGACGCCGGCAACCAGGTAACTCCCTGAGGACACCGAATCTTTGCCCTCATCACAGTTCTCCTCCGAGGACTCCGGTAACTCTCCGACGCCGGCAACCAGGTAAGCTTTCCGCCGCCGGCAACCAGGTAAGTTCTCCGAAGGTAATCTACAACTCTCCGTACGTCCAATCAGGTAAGCTTCTTGCCAAACCCGAATCTTTTGTCCTCGTCACAGCTCTCCCCAAACCCCCGTCACGCCAGAAACCGATCGCCTTTTGGTCAAGCTGCTAGCTTCAACCTACCGGGAGCTCGATTTCCGGCCACTGTTAGCTGCTACATTCCCTCAGTTTTTGGCCGACCGTTTCCAGCCACCAACACGCCATTGTTTTCCAGCCACTGTGGATTTTTCGGCCACTACTAGCTTTAACACACCACACATTCTTTTTTAAAACCAACTAACTGTGTTAAGTAAATACTTTCTAACTTTAAAGCTTAAAATAGTTATTTTTTTTATGAAGTTTTAATAAAATCTATCCACTTTGATTAACATAAACTCCCAATATTATTTATTAACACATATTACCACTTAGGGGGCCGTTTGTGTTTTTGGGTGTGACGTTTGACGTGTGACCTACATTTTTTTGTGGCTATTGCTTGGCATTGTGTGATTACCGACAATCATAGACCATAGAAACCATGATTATTACTTGAGACTATGTCCAGAAAGGAGGGGTGTAGGTAAGGAAAAAGGCAGGGGACATACATTGCGTTTGGTTTCCTGGAATGTAGGAACTCTAAGTGGTAAGTTGTTTGAGTTGGTAGATGTGCATAAACGGTGTAGGGTACAGATAGCATGCCATCAGGAGACTAGATGGAAAGGGCATAAAGGGACCAAGTGTAATGGATACAAATTGTTGTACTCGGGGTCTGATGGGGCTAAGAATGGTGTAGGGTTCCTAGTGGCGAAGGAACTACACAATAGTGTGGTCGAGGTGATAAGGCATAATGATAGGATTATGGTGTTAAGACTAGTCCTATGTGAGGAAGTAGTGACATTAGTATGCGCTTACGCACCACATGTTGGACTAGGAGATCGAGAAAAAAGAGATTTTTGGGATTGCTTAGACGCGGTGGTAAGGTCCATACCTAGGGATGAGAGAATGTGCATAGGAGGGGATTTTAATGGCCATATCGGTAAGGATAGCGATGGTTTCCAAGCTGTCCACGGGGGTTTTGGGTTTGGTGATAGGAATGAATCTAGCACAGATCTCCTGGACTTTGCAGTGGCCCATGACCTAGGTATTTTAATCTCGTTCTTTAAAAAAAGAGAATCACATTTGATTACCTTTAGCAGCGGGGGATGAAACACACAGATCGACTACATATTGACGAGGCAAGGAGAATGACGTTGGTGGAGGGATTGTAAGGTGATTCCAGTGGAGACGGTTGTGGCTCAACATCGATTGCTGGTAGCAGATATAGACTGTAGACATAAGTTGATTGAGCGAGAGAGAAAAGGTACACCTAGGATTCGATGGGGAAATCTAAAGGACGACAAGGTGTCACTATTTAAGGATAAGCATATATCGATGACCTTGGTTAGAGCAGAAGAGGACTCATGCCAGATGTGGGAAGCAATGGTGTCAAAGATTACCCAAGTAGCGAAGGACACTCTCGGGGTTACGACTGGAAAGACGGGGATGCATAAGGAGACGTGGTGGTGGAATGAGGTCGTCCAAGAAAAGATACGGGACAAACAAGGAAATTTTAAAGAGCTTATGAGGTGCACGAATTAGGAAGAGCGACTGGGATTGAAGGAGTCATACAAAAAGGCTAAAAGGGAGGCGAAGAAGGCAGTGTCGGAGGCAAAGAACACTGCCTGTAAACGGATGTATGAACATTTAGAAACACAAGAGGGGGAACATGATATGTTCAAGATTTCCAAAGCAAGGGAGCGTAGAAGGAAAGACCTAGGGGCTATGAAGTTTATAAAGAGTGAGGATGGGCAGGTACTAGTTAAAGAGCAGGACATCATATTAAGATGGAAAACCTATTTCCAGAACCTTTTCAACAGTGAGAGGGCCTACCAAGAAGAAGACGACAACACACGCATATGACGACAACAACGGAATAATTGCTTCTGCCGACGTATTACGCAGGAAGATGTCAGGAATGCACTAAGGAGGATGGGAATGGCTAAGGCAGTTGGCCCAGACAATATACCTATCGAGGTGTGGAAGTGCCTAGGAGAGTATAATAGTTTTGTGGTTAACTACTCTATTCAATAGTATCTTCAAGTCCGGTAAGATGCCAGGCCAATGGAGGAGCAGCGTCGTAGTACCTATTTATAAGAACAAAGGGGACGCCCAATGTTATGGGAATTACAGAGGCATCAAGCTACTAAGTCATACTATGAAGCTATGGGAAAGAGTTATAGAGAATAGAATTAGATGGGAAACCCAGGTTACAGTGAACCAATTTGGTTTCATGCCGGGGCGGTCCACTACAGAGGCAATACACCTCCTAAGAAGACTCATAGAAAAGTATAGAGAGAAGAAGCGTGATATACATATGGTGTTCATTGACCTAGAAAAGGCATATGTCAATGTGCCACCTAGACTGCTTTGGGATAGCCTTGAGGGCAAAGGGGTCCCATGGAAATATATAGAGATGATTATGGATATGTATGCCAACACTACAACAAGGGTGCGTGCACCCTTAGGGGATACGGACTAATTCCCGGTGGGGGTAGGCCTTCATCAGGGCTCAGCAATGAGCCCGTTCCTTTTTGCAATAATCTTGGACGAGTTGTCAAAGTCAATTCAGGAGACAGTCCCTTGGTGCATAATGTTCGCAGACGATATTGTCTTAGTGGCTGAGACAAAACAAGATCTGAACATGAGGTTAGAGGAGTGGCGAGCAACCATAGAAAATAAAGGTTTAAGGATTAGTTGCTCAAAGACCGAGTATCTCCATTGTAACTTTGGTGGGATAAACGATGATGAGGAGATCCATATCACCATCGAATATCAAGTGGTTCCACGGGTAACGAAGTTCAAATATCTAGGATCGTTTGTCCAGAGTGACGGGGAAATAGATAGTGACGTGGCCCACCGTGTCCAAGTTGGATGGAGTAAATGGAGGGCAGCTACAGGAGTTTTGTGCGACAAGAGATTCCTAAATAGGCTAAAAGGTAAATTTTATAGGGTCGCTATTAGACCGGCGATGTTATATGGAACAGACTGCTGGGCCATCAAGAAGTCATATGAGCGTATGCTAGAGGTAGCAGAAATGACAATGCTAAGGTGGATGTGTGGGCACACACGATTGGACCGAATAAGAAATGATGTTTTTCGAGAGAGATTAGGGGTTGCTAACATTTCAGATAAGATAAGAGAAGGGAGATTGAGATGGTTTGGACATGTGAAGAGAAGAGAGACGACGGCTCTTGTCCGATCTGTAGAAACTATTAGAATAGAGGGGAAGAGGGATAGAGGACGTCCCAAATTAACTTGGGCCGAGAGGATTAAGCATGATTTGCTAGATTTGCACCTCTCCAAGGACATGGTTGAGGATAGGAATTCTTGGAGACGTAGGATTAAGGCTAAGGACTTTTAGGAGAAACGTAGAGTTTTTTATTATAATTCTATCATAGGGGGCGTTCCCTTACCTTATTTCAAGTATAAAATGATATATTACTATAATACCATATCCTCAAATTAGTATTTATAACACATATTTAGTATCCATTACTAATATTACTATTGTTATTGACATATTTACATATTTAGTACAACTATTATTACTATAACACATATTTAGTATTGATCTACTGACTATAATATCACTATTATTGATCTATTCATTACTAATATCACTATTATTATGATAACACATATTTAGTATTAATTATTAATTTAACTATTATTATTGATCCCATGCATATGGTTTTTGAGCCGGGGGTCTCTCTGGAAGAAACCTCTCTATCCTTTGGGACGGAGGTACGTTTTGCCTACATCCCACCCTCCCCAGACCTTGCTAATAGCTTTGCTATTGGTGGGATTTATACTCGGTATGGTTGTTGTTGTTGTTGTTCAAACAGTTTCGAGGAATGTACGTTACACCAGTGGTGCCACCGATATCCCCTGTTGTTTCTGCTCCTCTTCAACCTAATAATGAGCAAGCAATTCTGATGCAAGCCGTACTGAGAGGTCTGGAAGACGTTCGAGTAGATTTTCCTGCTCCCGTACTTAATGCTCCACCCATGGCTAATCAACTAGCCATGGTAAATGAAGTACAACCAGCTACAGACACTACTGAAATGCCTACTATCGAAGACACCACATATTCAGATTCTGATTCCTACGTGTCAGCTGACAATGTAGAGAACGTCCAGACCGAACAAGTTGAAATCCCTCCAACTGAGCCAAGTGTGGTGGAATCTGTTCCCACACCTCCCTCTGAGGAAGACAATCAAGGTATAGATGAGGAGATCAACACATAGGCTGCTCTGGTTGAACAAGGGAAAAATGAAGCTTCTGACAACACCAACTCTACATCAATTCCCGCCATCGTTGTACCGTTCTATGAGAACCTATGGGATGGTCCCGTTGATCAAGAACATTTGGTTGAACCTAAAGCTACTATTGTTCAACCAAATATTCCTGTTAATGTGACTGATGTTTTTCATCCCATAGAGAGCTTAACAATGGAGCTGCAAGCAACACCAGTCGAGCATGTCGAGCAAATTCCTCAGTTACCAATTCATCGACGACATCTGACTGAGAATATAATTGGAGATCCATCCGCTGGCATTCAAACACACAGCACTTCCATCAACCGTAACAGATGTCTCTTTTCTTTTTTTATTTCACAGGTCGAGCCCAAAGATTACAAAGTCGCTTTGAAAGAGAATTCTTGGGTCGAAGCAATGCAAGAGGAGCTATTACAGTTCAAGAAGCTGAATGTTTAGAGGCTAGTGAACAAACCAGAAAATAAAAGACCAATCAGAACGAAGTGGGTGTTCCGAAATAAAAAGGATGACAAGGGGTTATAATAAGAAACAAAGCCCGGCTTGTTGTAGAAGGTTTTTGGCAGCGTGAGGGTCTTGATTACGATGAAGTTTATGCACCTGTGGCCAGATTGGAAGCAATACGTATCATTTTGGCCTACGCCTCGTACATGAATTTCAAAGTGTATCAAATGGACGTGAAGACGGCCTTCTTGTATGGAAAAGTCAAAGAAATTTATGTCAAGCAACCTCCAGGTTTTGAGGATCCAAATCATCCTGATCATGTTTACCGTCTTGACAAAGCACTTTATGGTCTTCACTAAGCACCCCGTGCCTGGTATGCCACTCTGGCTGATCATTTAGTGAAGAACGGATATAAAAGAGGTATTGTTGATCAAACACTCTTTGTCAAGAAAGTTAAGGGTGATTTGATTCTTGTCCACGTGTATGTTGACGACATTATCTTTGGGTCCACAAATGATAATTTGTACAAGGAGTTTTCTGAGGTCATCCAAAAGCGATTTGAGATGAGTTCTTTGGGAGAAATGACTTTCTACCTGGGTTTACAAGTTGAACAGAAGACGGACGGGACTTTGATTCATCAAGAGAAGTACGTCCACGACATTGTTCAAAATTTTGGGTTCAAGGATTCATCTGCATTTATGACACCAATCGCTACTCGACCGATTCTCGCTCCTAATCCATCGGGTAAGCCAGTTGATCAGCACATGTATAGGTTAATGATTGGCTCACTGATGTATCTCACTACAAGTAGACCGGACATCATGTTCCCTGTTTGTCAGTGTGCCAGATATCAATCCGATACAAGAGAATCTCACATGACCGCAGTCAAACGTATTTTCAGATACCTCAAGGGTAGACCTCGATTGGGACTCTGGTATCCAAAAGAGTCTCCCTTGGAACTTCATGCGTACACTGACAGTGATTATGGGGGATACAATCTTGACCGAAAGTCAACATCGTGTGGATGTCAATTTCTGGGTGATAGGTTGATTTTATGGCAATGCAAGAAGCAAGCCACCATGTCCACCTCAACTGCTAAAGCCGAGTACATCGTTGCATCTAGTTGCTATTCCCAAGTCATTTGGATCCAGCATCAGCTGCTGGATTACGGTTTGAATTTCTTTGATACCATGATCAAGTGTGATAATGAGGCTACTTTTGCGATTGTTAAAAACCCGGTCCAGCACTCTAAGACAAAACACATTGACATCCGAATACACTTTATTCATGATTGTTTTGATCGTAAGCTTGTCAACATCAAAAGAGTCCATTCTGATTTTAACTTTGCTGATCTCTTTACAAAAGCTTTCAGTCGTGCTGGGTTTTTATATCTCATTGAATCCTTGGGCATGATTTCTTTTGAGTAGATTTTTCATTTTTTTTTTTAAATTGTAAATATTTTTTTTAAATATGTCACAATTTTAGAGGGAGAAAATGAGTTAACTTTAACTCACCAAAAAGATTTTAAATTTATTTTAAGAAAAACAAAAACAAGTCACTTGACTTATCAAAAAGATTTTATCTTTATATAATTAAGAAAATCCAAAAAGATTTGTCTCCCTTAGAGGGAGCTCTTGCCTAGAGTGAGTCAGATATTTAAAATTTTCAAGTTAAGAAACTGATACGACCTTATTGAAAATGATAGTACATTGGTTTGCAATGATCCTAGCGCATGAAAAGAGTATATCAAAAGTCTACAAGATCACTCATAGATGTGTAGATAGGCTTGACAAACAAGTAAATGTCATGCAATATAAACTTAATCTCTTGCTGGTGTTAGTGGCTATACGTTTATGAAGCGGTTGCATGATTCCGTTGAAGTCATATCCATGAAGGCTGAAATGTAATTAAACATGTCATACCCAAGCCTCCCTTTACCTGATCATAGTAATCTTATGCAATAAGTGTCAATTTTAATTTTTATTGATTTAAGTAAAGCGTCAAGAAAAGAAAAGAAAAGAAAAACAAAAAGAGTTAGAAAAGAAAAACAAAAAGAGTCAGAAAAGAAAAAGAAAAAGAAAAGTCAAGAAAAAGAGTCAGTCCTAGGAATTTTAACTTCTGCTTTATTTTTTCATTTATTTTGATTCAAGTCTTGGGCTTTCTCTGTCTGTAGTCATACAAGATCTGATTATTAAGGCCCTAAATCTTCTGCTTTATTTTAATCTTTCTAGATAGAGTCAAGTGTCCAAAATAAAGTGTCAAGTGTTAATAAGTGTACTGTGATCAAATAAGAAAGGTTTAAGTCAAGTTGAGGTGATATGTTAACATAAAGTAAGCCCGAGGTATGATGGAATCAGTAACATGTTTGACTAAGTGAGGGCCACATAAGCATTGTGCCTAATACATACCTTAACGTCTCCCATTGACATCCAAATACTTGTTAAGTTTAAAGTGGACAAATTATATCTACAATTGACTTTGGGTTCTTGGCATAATAATGTCCAAATAGAAGTGTGATCTAGAACGTTAACAGATAATGTGATTCCATGTTGTGATCTTTCTCACAAAAGTATTAAAATCGTTAGAAAATTTTGTAAATATTACTGATATGTAATATTAATTTCATCTTTACTTCTATTTTATTTTTGTTTTATTTTATGTTTCAACTTCAAAATATATATATATTTTCGTAATATTAAAATGTATGAAAATTCCAAAATTATTTTAAGTTTTTATTGTGTTCATACATATTTTATTAAACCTTGTTTATTCAAAATCATGTGTTTTGTTGTCAAGGTCGTTCATGCAAAGTTTGTTGAAAACCTAGGACTTAAACAAATCACTTACAAGTTGAGGGATTGAAATTGGAAGGGACTGTGAAAGAATTCATCTTTGACCCTCAAGAGGGTCTGTGAACGAATCTTATTCGCTCTAAGTTTTGTGCAGTTGTACATGGACAGGTAGATCAAGATCAAGTCTGCTTGGATGCAGAAACTGAAGTTGCAGATGCCGAAGCGCTTAAAAGAAAACGAGAACGTGAAAGTTGGTGGTTGAAGCTAAAAATAAACTGATGCATTCGAAGACAAGGAAAGAAACCAATCGGCTCAAGAAAGTCAACAAAAGAAAATTAGATGTCAAGCCTCCCGCATCTGATGTTTCTAAAATTTGTTGTCGCCAATCCTTCCCAGAAAATAAGATTGAAGTTCAAGTCTACAAAACCGGAAAATAAAGATTTGTCCAAGATCCAATCAGGTTCAAGACCCTGGATCAAGACAAGTACTAAGTTTCAAGAAATAAAGACGAATCAAAGAACTTGACGAAGGTTACTCGACATACTCAATCCTAGAGGGAGATTATAGGGCCAATATTCTATATTGTTATTAGGATTGTGTATGTCGTTATAGTTTGCTTTTAGTCAGTGTATTACGTACTCAGTACGTTTATTTTGTATGTTTATTATGTAAACTTTGGAGAAATGGGGACCCTATATAAAAGCCACTTAATCCATTTCTCCACATCAACTCTAAACAACCCATTTTCACAACTTCCTGTAAATAAAGTTTATTTTCTCCATCTTCACCTTCTTCTTCCTTTCTAGCAAATAAACCAAACAAACTAAGATCCGAGATCCAAGTGTTGTTGGTGATTTCCGCTAACCAACAACACGGATTGATCCGAGAAAGTTGTTAGATCCATTCTAGAGGACCTACAAAAGATCAACAGGCAGGGAAGTTCTACAGATTTGGAGTCATCCCAAGGTTAAGGGTTCCAAACTTTATAACCAACAACACGGATTGATCCGAGCAAAGTTGTTAGATCCATTCTAGAGGACCTACAAAAGATCAACAGGCACGGAAGTTCTACAGATTTGGAGTCATCTCAAGGTCAAGGGTTCCCAACTTTATAAACATGAGATTAAATAAACATGAGATTAAAAATGTGAATAATACGAAGACGAGGAGTTTAATGACAAAGCATAGCCTTATATTGCATTTTGCAAAAAAATTAATTAACAATTCTCTACCTTTCTTTCTCTCTGTTCCCGTAGGTTATTTCCTGTATGTATTGAGGACTTGAGGGTTCCCCTCCGGTCTGATTACCTTTACATTGATAATTTGTGGACCGGAGTTTGATGATATCTACGAAACTAGATTGAGAAAAATTCGATGAATAACAAATGACAGTAGTTGGCATATGAATTTTTTTAATAAGAAAAACCTTGAGATGTTCAGTTCGTATCCTACTGGAGTGTTTATCTAGATATGGAAAAATGGGTGGATTGGGGTAATAGGTAAGTTTTTACGGTCGAAACTGGTTGGGTTTAGCTAAGAAGCAAAACTCGGTTTAATGTATGTATCCCTTTTGTTTTAATCTTTTAGGCTAACCTGTACGGCTCATTATAGACAAAAACATATTCCAAATCAACCCATCTTCTAATGAGATGAGTTGGAGGTTTTATGCATATTTGAATGCACACTTGGATAATTGAAGTTAAAAAGAACTCAGATTGTCATGTCTTCTAGAGAGACAATTCTGGGCACGTACACACCTAAACAAAAACTTAAATCTTGAAAAAGCAACCCTTATAAGAAGAAACAAGAATCAACATTTTAACTTCCACTGAAATTAAATCATTGATGACAGAAACCCACACAAAAATGTGAACCATAATCAGAGCTATAAAATATTTTGGATCGTTTAGAGCATGTTTTCTATCGCTATAACAAATATTTACATTAAAAGGAAAATGTCCTACAAATGTATAAAGTAAAAGGAAAGAAAAGAAAAAACGAAGATGAAATAATCTGAATGAACATTGTTCATTCATGCAGGGGCACATCTGAGAATTTTCCCAGGTCAGTTCGACGTTCAGGTCAGGTCAGGTCGGGTTGGAGAACTCGCCTGAAAATTTCTTATCATTAGATCCACAAATTCAAGTTTCACCTAAAGTCATAAACCTAAAGTAATTATCAATAAAACTAACAATCAAACAAGCAACAATGAACGATTAACAATACTCAACTAATAATCATAATTTTCTAGACTAATAAACACTAAATAAAGTAATAAACAATCGAACAACGTACATTTCCAAAAAATTAATATTTCAATAAACAATCAAACGTACCCGGTTTTGTTGAACATATCGCCCTGATCAGCCTAATATGATTTCTGATTTTGCCCTATACATTGGTGTTTGAAGCACATCAATAACAATAGAATATAAAACAATCAAAGTATCAAACAACGACAATTGAACACATTGGGATTTGGAACTTGATATTATATCTGAAAAAAAAATTTCCAAAACTGGTAGCAGAATCCATGCCCCTTCTGCTAGACAATTCGATCGTAGTTTGCAGCCCCAGTGGAGTCACCATCTAAACAAACCTGTACCGACAACTCTATCAAATACCAAAAAAATACTACATTTCTGTGACTCCTGTCACGGGTTTTTAAGCCCGCCACTGCCTATGTTGTACGAGGCCGTGTATGTAGAGATTTCTATCAAGGATGTAAAACCATACGACTCAAGCCGCCATGTAGACCCAATAATACACACATCTTTAAGCTGAAAAGTGCTCTGTGGAAGACGACTTATTCCTGCACCTTCTATATTTAACAATTTCAAACATTCTAAACATCCAAGTTCCTCAGGCAATTTCTCTACTTGAATACAATAGGGAAGACACAAATACTTTAAACACTTCAACTTACAAATGATGTTTGTAATATCTTGTAAGGATATACATTCCGTTAGGGATAACTCCTCTAAACGCTCTAATCTGCTAAGATCCTTGGGTAACTGCTCAAGAAGCCAACAAGATTTAAGTTGAAGAATTTTCAGATGTTTTAACATACAAATGCTATCTGGTAGATACTTAATCTCTTTTATCCACAAACATAGCTCATTTAGACTCACTAACTGGTACAGATCGTTGGGCACCTCTGGAATACAACCTACCAGTGTAAGCACTCTTAAATGTTGTAAACCACAAATACTTGCTGAAAAAGACTCAAGATTAGTGCAAGCACATAAACCGAAAGACAGAAGCTTCTCAATATTTCCACTCGAAGAGGGTAAATGTTCAATATAACTACATTCAAACTGAAATTTTGGCAAATTACTTTTAGGATGCAGTGGGCATATATCTACAGACTCCGCAGTTAGTGCTAATATAGCTGCTAAACCAAGACCACCTGATCCATGTCGTCTGTTAACCAGAAAATCCTTAAACCTATGGCAACCGGTTAAGTTTAAGTAGACCAACTTCTTTAGGCATCCCAGTGGAGCGTAAATTTCTTGAAGAAAATAACAACCTCCGAGATCTAAAATCTCAAGATGTGGAGTCATTCCAAGGTTAAGGTTTTTCACATTAGAATCACCAAGGTGGAGAAATTTGAGCTTTAGACATTCAGTGGGCATGCAGATTTCTTCAAAGTAATTACATGTTCCAAGATTTAATTCCTCGAGATTCCGAGCCATCCCTAGATTAAGGTTTCTCACCTTAGAATAACTAACTGTGAGGATTTTGAGATTCGGACATTCAACCGGCATGTTAAGCTCAAGGAATTCATTACATCCTTCAAGATTTAACATCTCAAGTTGTGGAGTCAGCCCAAGATTAAGGTCTCTCAACTTAGAACCATTGAGATTGAGGAATTTGAGCTTTGGACATCCAGCAGGCATATTGAGCTCTACAAAGTCATTACATTCTCCAAGATCTAACTCCTCGAGATACGGAGTCAGCCCAAGATTAAGGTAGGTCAATTTAGAACCAATGAGTTTGAGGAATTTCAGCTTTGGACATTCATTGGGCATATTGAGCTCTACAAGGTTATAACATTTGTTAAGGTCTAACTCCTCGAGATATGGAGTCGGCCCAAGATTAAATTTGCTCAACTTAGAACCACTAAGTCTGAGAAACTTGAGCTTTGGACATTGATAGGGCATCTTGAGCTCTACAAGGTCATAGCATTTGCTAAGATCTAGCTATTCGAGATATGGAGTCATCCCAAGGTCAAAGGTACTCAATGATGAAAAATTGAGGTTAAGAAGTCTGAGCTCATCAAGAACCTGTCTTAAGGGAAAAAATGAATATCAGTATGATTGGCACAATATAGCGTAATAACACATCATGCAAAACAACCAATAAACCGTCAACAATTCTACCTTCCTTTCTCCCCCCTCCCAGAGTTGAGAGATGCCGCTACACTGCATTTCAAGGCAAACCAACTTATTTGCTTGAAATGTTTTTGGTAAACACTGAAAGGGATAAAAAGACCAATGTAGACATTGTAGAGTATTTGGTAAGTATTGGTCAACTTCATTACTTATAAATTCCTTATGTGCGCCATCCATGTAAAGAAATCTAAGCCCGTTCATCTTTCTAAGACCTTTCATAATCATAGCTGAGTGGAGATTCACATAAAACAGTTTTAGACTTCTTGTTGCATAGGTACCCTGTAAAGAAAACTCTTAAGACGAAAATTTTGTCATGGCAAATATAAATGTGCTAAATTAACATTAATCTTACCAAGTCATTAACCAATATATCTTCAATTTCCTTTTTAATCCATAGACGGCTATGTCTATAAGGCTCATCAGGGTGCAAACGACGAACAATATTCATGCCCAGTTCTTCTAAATGGTCATGCAATTGCAAGTGGCCGTCATAAGATATAGTTATCAGCGATTTCTGCTCAAGAACTCTTAAACCAAGTTCTGCATGAAATCCACAACTTTCAAGTAATTTGATTGCTTTCTTCTTTGCCATTCCCTTTAGTATGCATGCAACATCTAGGAATATTTCTTTGTAGTCATCCTCTAGACCATCATAGCTTATTTCCAGTTTTTTCAAAGTTTCCTTCAAGGGAATTGTTTTTAGTCTTTTTAGTGCATATTCCCATTCACTTTCAGTTCTATCACAAAGAAATGAACCTAAAACTTTGATTGTTAAGGGAAGACCAGCAGCATATTTTACAACCTTTCTGGAGAGCTCTTTATACCCTTGAACTGGAATCCCTTTCCCAAATGCATACCTACTGAAGAGGCAAGTTGCTTCCTTGTTTGATAACAAACTAACATCATGAATAAAGTTAATTCGGTGTGCCTTCAACACTTGCTCATCTCTTGTTGTGATGATGAGTTTACTTCCTTGCATAAACCAATCAGGCTCACCTGCTAAGGCCTCAAGCTGGTCTATATGATCCACATCATCTAGAACAAGAAGAACCTTTCTACTACGCATCATCTTTTTCAACAATGTTTTCCCGTGAGCAACACTGTGTATATGAATGCTTTGACCATTAAACAGGTCTGTATGGACCTGTTTTTGCAATTCCTTCAAACCAGAAAATGAGTCTTTTGAAACTTCTCTAACATTCTCAACAAAGCTTTTACCTTCAAACCAATCACATATATGATTAAAAACAGCCTGGGCCAAAGTCGTCTTGCCACCACCTCCCATCCCCTTGATCCCTACCATACGAACATCATCGGAATCAATTTCTAAAGATGAAATTACATTCTTTACACGGCCCTCCATGCCTACTAACTTCGCATCAACGCTCGAATTAATGAAATGTGGCTTAAGTAATATATCTTTAACAATTATTTGGATGAACTTAGCTTCATGTCTGTGTTAATGAAAATTCTATTAGATTACTCACAATCAACTAATTTCAAATATATAACATATAATTTTTTTATAAAGTAATAACATAGTGATGCAAGATGAAGGAATTACCCATCAACAGTGTTCTTCAACTCCCGCCCAGCTAGACTTGCTGCTTCTTTGAGAGCATCTCTCCATTTTCCAGAAGCCTCTTTCTCTACTTGTTTTGCAAAGGCTTCTCCTACCGACCCACTTTGGCTGCGGACTTCAGTGGGTTCAACGTCATAGAAGACCGGGTAAGCAGTCTGCTCACTCGTCCTCTGGCACTCCATAATCTTTACGAGCTCATCTAAGCACCATGATGAAGATGCATAGTTTTTGGAGAAAACAATGATGTGAAATCTCGACTCTTCAATGGATCGCATGAGCTGATTGTTAATCTTTTTTCCTTTCTCGATTCTCTCATCATCTTTGTAGGTGGTAACGCCTCTACTATGAAGAGCATGATAGAGATGATCAATAAAGTTTCTACGGGTGTCTTCACCCCTAAAACTCAAAAATACATCGTACTTGAAGCTCCTTTGAACGGATGAAACTGAAGTATATGCCATTGAATGCATGCTTCAAGAATCTAATAAAATGAAAGCTTTACTAACTGAGGAAAGTTTATATGACCGACAAGAGAAAGTTTATACTAAGAAGACAAGGGCTTAGTATTAATATATTTTATGATTGGCTGAGGAAAAAAGATTCTTAGTTGCATTAAAAAATATAAAGACCATAAAGACAAAATATATACCTAACCCACCAAAATATTGAGTACGCGTGAAGACCTTTTACCATTGTAGTGGATGCAATATATTTGCTAATACCTTTTCACTAATTAATAGTATTTTCTTGACTGAATGGGAACCAAGGTGTTTGTGTAAAAATTTCATAAAATAAAATAAAGAGTAAAATGTCAAAATTGTTCATGAGGTTATTTATACGACTTTAATATAAAAAGTTTATTTTGTGGTTCTGGACCATTTTATGCCAAAATCATCCAAATCTTTAATTTTATTTAATTTCTTTGTTAAGTCAAGGGTAAAAGAGTCCTTTTACTTTATTCTATATTTTATTCTTTTTTTAAATCCCACAACCTAACCCCTTGTTTCCCAACACAGTCACGATCTAAACCCTATCTGCAACATTCATCTTAACATCGTTCTTTACACCAATTCAAATTGTCATCCCCGTATGCGTCACCATCTGTGCATCGTCACCATGCGCGTCTCGTTTCGCCACCAATCGAATAACGGAGCCGCTATGGGATTCAAAATGTTAGATTTAGGGGGTTGTCGCCGGCGTGTGTGGTAGAATGAAGTGGTGGTCGTTGGCTTTGTAGTAGCCAGTGGTGGTTGTCTCCAATGTATGGTAGCAGCGGTGGTTTACTGGTTGCTACTAGTGGCAGTGGTGGAGCAGGTATTGATATATGGTGGCCGACTGTAGTGGCTGTGATGGTGAGGTAGTAGTAGCAGAGGTGGTTTAGTGGTTGTCACCAATCTGCTATTTTTGTATGCTTAATCTATTTTCTTGATTTTTTTAAAAAAATCTATCCTGCACAAATATATAGGAAAAAAAAATTGAGTTTAAAATAATAAAATAAACATTTAGCTAAAAAAGACGGAATTACCCCGACTTAACGTCAAAAAACTAACTGGGTTAACGATTTAGACAATTTTGACAAGAAATGGAAAACCTCAATGGTCGTCCAGACGTAAAAAAAATCTTTTCTGAATGAAAGTCGCATAAACAACCAAACCTTAGTTTCAATTCACAAAAAAATCTTTATATTCAATTAGCATGTTAAATACTAATATTTTGGTCTTCATGGAGGTGTTCCCTAAGGATTTTCTCATGATTTACTTAATTGAAATGACTTCCATTTTAGATTCAGTATTTCAATTAATCAGCTTTTTCGGTGGTTTTAAAATATAGAACAGCACAGATTACTTAGCTACCAATTAAGAGAGATATAATCATTTAAATACAGAACATAATATAATTTCAGTACCATCTTCATAAAGCTTACAAGTCCTAAGAAAAACGTTTTATCTCTCGGTTGACGTCTATGATATGTGATGACGTGGGTGTCTGAACCCCCCCCCCCCCCCCCCCCCCACAAAGTGAAGCTTACGAAATAAAGAAGCAACCAGCACAAACTGTCAGGCAAGCTTCCCTCACAATATTCATAAGTTGACCAGGAATGTATTTTATATCAATATTTCTAAGCACAAACGGTCTTGCTACAGTAAATGGCACAAACATCTTAAAACTAAGGTGGTGAGTTCAATTCCCACCAACAACATATTTTTCATTTTATAATTCATTAAATGGAAATTGTAAAAACGGAAAGTTATATACTTGGCACCTATGTGGAGGGTCTAATTGAATGACATGTAGAAAGAATGTGTTGCTTTAATAAGATAGGTAGATATGGTTTAAATGAGAACCATAGTTTTCTAAAAGCCATTTAAAGAAATTTTGACCATAGATCTATTATATCAATGGTTGTTATTACAATAACATAGTAAATAATATAAAGTCAGAGAAAAATATATCAGTGAAAAGAAGGGTAAATTTGAAACATTTGAAAATCACATTAAAATTCCTACATTCACTCATTTCTCTCTCTCTCCCCTCTAAACTATGGTTCACATAAATCAATTTTTTATATAAATATTTTTTCTCATAATTAAGTATTTTATGTTGAAGAAATTGATTTAAACACTCTAAAACGAAGAAAAAGAATTTTCAAATAATTAGATACACATGTAATCAATGAAATTTCAACTCAATTTAAGTAAGATGCATATAAGTAATAACATACAAAAACAAATTATACAACACAAGACAAACCAAATTATATCATCCAGTTACATATATATATAGCTTTTTTTATCTAACAAAATTTATACATAACCTAAACAATGATTACCACATTTTCAAAGTTACATACATGTATCTGGAGACCCAATATTCTATATTGTTTTTAGGATTGTGTATGTCGTTCTAGTTTGTTTTTAGTCGGTATATTACGTACTCGGTACGTTTAGTTTATAGGTTTATTATGTAAATTTTGGAGAAATGGGGACCATATATAAAGAATCACTTACCTATTTCTCCATAACACAACCCTTTCACAACTCAAGAAAACCTTTGGAAATAAAAGTTTCTCTCTCTCCCTTCTCCACTTTTTCTCTCTTTTACTTTAACAAACTAAGATCCGAGTGTCGTTGGTGATTTCCGCTAACCAACAACACGGATTGATCCAAGTCAAGTTGTGATATCCATATAGAGGATCTACAAGTGGTATCAGAGCTTTCGGCTCAACTTTTTGTTGTTTTCGGGTCAAACTTTTCGGGTTTTGATCTTAGTTTTTTGTTGGATTTGAGGTTGATTTCGTGTTACACATCTCTTTTGGAGTCCCTTACACCTTAGAAACACACGAGAATCACCAAATCTAAGTTTTTAGTGTTTTAAGCGTTTGTGTCTGAGCTTAGATTCAGTTTAAAGCTCAGATCTAGGCCGATTTAGTGATTTTTAGACTAAAGTCTTTTTGACTCTTTGGAAGTTTAGGTGCTATATTCTCAAAAAAAAAATACTGTAGCAGTCGCATCGCGTGAGGTACTGTGGCAATCGCGCGCGGGGGGGGGGGGGTACTGTAGCAATCGCATTGCGCGAGGTACTGTAGCAATTCGCATCAGGTACTGTAACACTTCGCACGGTATTGTAGCAACTCGACACTGTAGCAACTCATGCGAAAAAAGGAATTCGCATGCATTATAGCGACTCGGCACTGTAACAATTCGCATTGGGTACTGTAGCACTTCGCACAGTACTGTAGCAACTCGGCACTGTAGCAACTCATGCGAAAAAAGGAATTCGCATGCACTGTAGCGACTCGACACTGTAGCAAAAAAAAACTTAATTTTATTTTCTCTTTCTCTTCAAAAAAAACAAAAATTAATTAAAAAAAAAGTCTTACGATCCTAAGCTTGGAGGAAATCTGGATATGGGAGAAAGCCGAAAGGAAATATTAAAAAGAGAAATCGACATGTTTACACATATTAAAGGAGAATCGGTTGCCTCTCTCATCAACAGATTTGAGTCACTCGTCACCAAAATGAGAAGTGTCGGTATCATAAATGGTTTATCTGAGATCAACACGAAGCTATTGAACTCACCACCTTACACATGGAACATCAATGTGGTTACCATAAAGAGAACCACAAACCTAAATACCATAACACTCTCAGAGTTGACTTCTACCATCAAGTCTTTTGAATAATGGAAGATAAGCTCCAAATGAACAATCAGTCCAAAGAAAATAAAGTTAGGACAAGTGTTGCAGATGAAAGCAGTCATGCATGTCCTATCATTCCCGATACATCACCTTGCGATGAGGTAAACCACAATCTTTGCTCTTAAGCGTGCATTAACAAGGTTGCATTTTATAGACACAATTATGATGAGGTTTTGAAAGAAATTTCAAAACTTAAGGAATTGAATGCTAAGTATGTAAAGGCCGATAAAATTTACGTTAAAAAGATTGAAACTCATCGTGATGATGTAGCAAATTTCCGACTTAAAATTTTTCAAACTGAACAAGAGGTAATCTATTATAAAAACATAGTTTCTAAATTGAAAGATGAAATTAGTGACTTGAAAAGTGAAATTTTTGTAAATAAGAAACATGAAAAGGTAGTTGAGAGATTTGAGACATCATCAGGACAGTTGGATGATATTATTGGAGCTCAGAGAAGTACTAAACTAAAGGTTGCGCTAGGCTATGACTACACTGGTGTTCCACCTCCTTAAAATGATAATTATACCAGTCTGCCCCATTTTAGTTATAACACTCCTCCCGAGGAAAAGATGGTATATGGAATTGGTCATGTACCAAAACCAGTAACATTTGTTCCTCCAGCTTCTGAAGCAGCTGCTCCAATACCTGTGACTGTTGATTCGAGTGGTTGTAACATCTCGGATTTTTCGTATTTGTTTAAACCGATTCAAGAACGTAATTCTGATCATTGGAACTATTTAAATCTTGTATTTATTGGTATTTAACTTGGTTTAACTTGTTTTATAATTTCATAACTTTCAATTATGCCAAATAATTCTTAGAAACCTTTAAAATCGCTTAAAACGGCTAAAAATCGCATTTTCGTGAACTACAGGGACTAGTTTTGTCAATTCCTTCATATTTTCAATTAAATTAATGAAACTTAAGCTCCAAGACATGTCAACTAATTTTATAAAACATTCAAATTTCGTTTTATTGCTGTTCAAACCAAAATCTTTAAGTTGTTATACCCGATTTTGCCATTAATTGATTATTCGGTTTCCTGAAATAGTTATTTCCTATAAAACAAGTCTTAACCTTTAATATTTAAACAAGGCATATCCTAAAACGCTAATATAATCTGGAAATTCAGCCCCCAACTCTAAAAAATTCGTTCATGATGGTTCATGGCGTTTTCTTCAAGAACTTTCATCTTCCCGTTTGACTTTCGAACTTTAAGACCCTTTGACCTCGATTATCTCTTGTTCCATTCATCGTTAGGGTAAGTTGTCTTCTTCAATATTGTATATTTTTATCTATAGAACAAATTCTCTCAATCAATTTGTCCTATTGAGGGAGTCTCGGTGGTCAATTGGACTTAAACCCGTTTAAGGGCATAATAGTCAACAAGTTTGACTACTTGTTCTCTCATGCTTCTGGTCGGATTCAACATTCGGTCCAGAAGACTTTTATTCTCGTAACATAATTTTAAGGCTACTGACCAAAACCCGACTTCCGAATCACTGTTCAAATTCTAGTCAATACCAGCTCGCTTAAATCTTAAAACAAACATAATTTGAGTTCTAAACGCCCGTTTGGATTGATTCCAGCGGAAACGAGTTTGTTTTTATTTATATTATCATATCCTAGAATATCAGATTCTGAATTGTTTATAGCATTTGACATGTAGTGGACGATTCGCTTATTCATTAACTCGCTTAATCGTGTTTATATTCGTTTGTCATTAATCTAAGGTGAGTTTATCATTCCCCTATTTTACCAACTTTTCTAAACGTTTTGGGGACATACGCAACGTATCCGTATTTCATACTATATATATATATATATATATATATATATATATATATATATATATATATATATATATATATATATATATATATATTCAAACAAATGCACACGTGTTATTGTGAGTGATTTAATCAAACATACGTGCTACTTGCTTGCTTGTGTTACCATTCAATCAATCGTATATTAGGATTACTATTCAATCAATCATATAGCGGGTGTTCCTGCTAGTGACCAACGCCCGATTCGCTTAGCAACGGTCTACATACTTGTTTATGGATTGGTAATATTTACCGCACTTCTCAAGTTATGCTTATTTATATTGTCGTGTCAAAACTGGTGATATTCTCACTCAACTTTATGTTGACAAAACTCCATTTTATACGCATATGCAGGTTGCTTGTATTGAAGATTGAAGTTTGGACATGTAGACAACCTTAAGATATAATCAAGTTAACCTTTATTTGAGCTTATATTTGTACGATTAAATTGTTTATTGTATTTTGGATATTGTGTTTATAATTGAAATAAAATAATTAATTAGATATTGTCACATTTATATTATGATGGTATCTTCGAGCTATGAGTAATCGGATCACGCCCCGACATTTCCGCCTTAGGTTGGGGTGTGACAGTGGTGATTAATCTTGTTCAGCAGATTGTGTTGAAGAAAGTGGGTCGTTGGAAACGAACACGAGTTGTGATTATGAAAACGTTTGTGATGAAACTTTTGTTGAAAAATGTGTCAAGGAAAGTAGGCCTGTTGAGGTGAACATATTAAGTTGTTCATCATCAAGTTGTGAGACTGAGGATAATTCAAGTAAAAGCAAAGTTTTTGAAAATGAAAAGGCAGGTACTTCGTGTAAATATATTCCACCAAATAAACAATCATTTTCTCAAACAACCAATCAATTTAGAAATCCTCAGTCATACGACTTCTATGATAACAACTACTATGCTCATTATCAACAAAATTTTGTTGATCCATATTACACAAATGTGTTTTCTAATCATGTTCCTTTCCAAGGATCACCTTTCCCACAACACTAACCACATTAGATGAGTTCTTTGCCACTCCTAGGAGAAAGTGTTGTTTTGTGTGTGGTCACTCTTATCACCTTGCAAAACATTGCAAGCACTGGTTCAAGCAACAAATTGATATTCAAAGGCTGCTTAGTCAGTCCCCAAAAGGAGCTTTCAGTAGCCCTGATTCAAGGACTGATCAAGCCGACAGTGAGCCCAGTGAAATGGATGTGAGATCCAAAGTAAATAAAGTAAAACACAAAAAGAAACCTTTTTGGAAAACCAAGAAGGATAAACTCAAAAAGGATCCTAAGACTGTAAAGACTAAGGATTCATCAAAAACAGTTTCAAAAACAAGAAAAGAAAAGTCCAAAATTGTCAAAACCAAAGAAAAAGTTTTTACTTGGATTCCTAAGGACTGTTCTTCATCAAATGAGGTTGTACCAAGAAATAAATGGTTTTCAGGAAATAAAATTAAGTTTGGTCAATTTACGGTTGACCTTCCTGGGACAAAAGTATCACGGGAACCCATGTCTATTTAAACGCTTAGTGCATGCAGGGTCAATCAAAGAGGACTATCAATAGTATTAGGTACTTAGATAGTGATTGCACCCAGCATATGATGGGAGACGAACCCTTGCTATTTGATGCTAAACCATTCGATGGCGGATTCGAGTCTTTCGTAAACGACATGGGAGGACAAACTTCAAGTAAGGGAAGCCTTGTTCAAATGGCTCAACCACAACTTATCGAGCGTTTCTCAAACTAGCCTCGTCCAACTGCTTCTCTCAAGTGATGGATCTAACATCAGCTGTTGGGTCTTGGTTTGAATTTCTTCAACTTTGTTATACAATGTGATAATGCATGCTTAAGATAGTCCATCTAACAACAACTTTGCTGACTTTTTCACTAAAGCCATCGATCATATCTGATTTGAATTTCTGGTCAAATCGCTCGGCATGAATAATTTTAACTAAAACAACCTATCTATATTTTTGTTATAAAATTGTAAATATTTTTCAAATATGTCACAATTTTAGATGGAGAAAATTGAGTTAAGTTTAACACCAAAAAATATTTTCAGTTTGCTTTTAAGAAAAACTAAAATGAGTCATTTGACTTAACAAAAAAAATATTTTTATATTTGAGAAAATTCAAAAAGAAGAATTGTCCCGCTTAGAGGGAGCTCCTGCTTAGAGGGAGTCGGATATTTTAAAATTTTCAAAATTTTGAGAAATTAATCCGACCATTGGAAAATGATAAGAAATTATCTATAATGATTCTAGAACATGAAAAGAGTATATCAAAAGCCAACAAGATCATTGCTTGTTGTATGGATAAGCTTGACAAATGAGTAAGTGTCATAGTGATAAACTTAAATATCTGCCTATGCTAGTGGTTACACGTTATGAAGTGGTTGCCAACTCCAACTAAAGTCATATCAATGAAGGCAGAAACGTAAATAACATCTCATACCCAAACCTCCCTTTACCTGATCACAGTTATCTTATATTGTCGTGTGTCAATTTTACTTTATTGTGTCAAGAAAAGAGTAAGAAAAGAAAAGAAAAGAAAATTGTCAGAAAAGACAACAAAAGAGTCAGAAAAAAAAAAAGAAAAAAAAAATGATATCTGTCTTAGGATTTTTAACTTCTGATTTATTTCTTCCTTTATTTTGATTCAAGACTTGAACTTTCTACGTTTGTAGTCATATAAGATCTGATTGTTAAGCCCCTGAATCTTCTACTTTGTTTTATTTTCTTTCTTTTGTTCAAGCCTTAGACTTTCTGCGTGATAATATGGTATTATCCGACCTGATTGTTAAGGCCCTGAACTTCTACTTTATTTTAATATTTCTAGATAGAGTCATATGTACAAAAATAAAGTGTCCAAAGTGTCAATAAGCGTGCTGTGATAAGATAAGAAAGGTTTAAGTCAAGTTGAGGTGACATGTGAAAGCAAATTAAGCCCGAGGTATGATGGAGTCTGTAACATGTCAGATTAAATGGGGACCACACAAGCATTGTGCCTAATCTATACCTTAACATATCACGTTGACATCCAAATACTTGTTAAGTTTAAAGTGGACAAATTATATTTACAATCGACTTTGGGTTCTTGGCATAATAATGTCCAAATAAATCGAAGTGTGATCTAGAACGTTAACAGATAATGTGATTACATGTTGTGATCTTTCTCACAAAAATAGTTTGGTAAACATTTAAGTAAATATTTTTGATATATAACATTAATTTCATCTTTACTCCTATATTTTATTTTTGTTTTATTTTATGTTTCAACTTCAAAATATTATGTATATATTTTCGCTATTTTAAAATATATGAAAATGCCAAATAGATTTTAAGTTTTTATTATGTTCGTACATTTTTTTTATTAAGCCTTGTTTATTCAAAAACACGTGTTTTATTGTCAAGGTCGTCCATGCATGCAAAGTTCGTTGGAAATCTGGGACTTAAACAAATCATTTACAAGTTGAGGGACTAAAATTAGGAGGGCCTGTGAACGAATTCTTCTTTGACACTCAAGAGGGTCTGTGAAAGAATCTTATTCGTTCTAAGTTTTGTGCAGGTGTACATGGACAGGTGTTGAAGCGCTTAAAAGAAAACGAGAACGTGAAAGTTGGTGGTTGAAGCTAAAAATGAACTGATTGTGTCTGAAGAAAAGGAAAGAAACCAGTCGGCTCAAGAAAGTCAGCAAAAGAAAATTAGATGATGAGCCTCCCGCATCTGATGTTTCTAAAATTTGTTGTTGCCGATCATTTCCAGAAAATAAGATTGAAGTTCAAGTCTACAAGACTGGAAAATAAAGAACTGTTCAAGATCCAATCTGGTTCAAGATCCTGGATCAAGACAAGTACTAAGTTTCAAGAAATAAAGACGAAACAAAGAACTTGGCGATGGTTCCTCGACATACTCAATCCTAGAGGGAGATTGTAGGGCCAATATTCTATATTGTTTTTAGGATTGTGTATGTGGTTCTAGTTTGCTTTTAGTTGGTATATTACGTACTCGGTACGTTTATTTTGTAGGTTTATTATGTAAACTTTGGAGAAATGGAGACCATATATAAAGAGTCACTTACCCATTTCTCCATAACACAACCCTTTCACAACTCAAGAAAACTTTTGGAAATAAAAGTTTCTCTCTCTCCCTTCTCCACTTTTTCTCTCTTTTACTTTAACAAACTAAGATCCGAGATCCTAGTGTTGTTGGTGATTTCCGCTAACCAACAACACGGATTGATCCGAGTCAAGTTGTGAGATCCATCTAGAGGACCTACAGTATCTTGTTGTGATACATATATGTATCTTATATGGATATATGTAGTTCGCCAGTAACATATATGTAGCTTATACAACTTACATATATGTAGCCCACAATTTACATAAACGTAACGAGACATATACGTAGTGCACGAGTTACATATATGGAGGTTGCGAGCCAACAATACGTAACTTCTACATAAAACATGAATAACATAATGTTTGATAACGTGATGGCTTGCTTCTATGTAATACAAGAAGGAAATAAAGAAAACTACTACAAATGGAATATATAAATTATTCAGTATCTTTCGTTTCTAATCGGTTCGTTAATAAACAATCTTTAGCATTTAAAAAAAATTTTGTTAGCATTAGATTCAACCTATAAAAAAACTTAGTGGAAATAAAAAATAAAATAGTTGTTAGCATTTAAAGTTAAACATAATTAATTGTTAATACAAGAAAATCTTACATACTAATAAAAGAAAATGTTGAAGCTTAGGTGTGAAGCTTATATTTCTCCTAATTTCTAATCTTCCATCTCATTCATTCTAGTTATTCATGGGTCATGGGTCAAAATTATTTTGTCAAACGGGTTATAACATAGTGTGGATTTTATAACATAGTGTCATTTTCATACATGAAGTTTGACCAACTACGCAATTTTAGCATATTTTTTAAATTTCTTGCAAATCCACACCCGACATTTCCAAAACCATGTTATTTTAGTAATTTTCGTTAACCCGTTTGTTTTTTCTTTAAGTCTACATTAAATTAATTCATAAATATTTTGAGAATCACAATTAAAATGCAGGACCTTTTTTTATTTTTATCGTTTGATAAATCTCGTGTAATACACGGGTTCAAAAGCTAGTTGTTAATACAAGAAAATTTTAATCAAATGTTTGTATTGTATATGTGAATATGAGACAACCGATGTTTGAAATAGATTTTAAGGAAACAATAAACAATTGTTTACAAAGAAAAGATTAGTTACAAACCTGGTAATATGTTGTTTTTGCATACTAGGATGGATTAAAGCTTGGTTATAATTTTTATGCATCGTGAGGCTTTGCCCATCTACTGTTAGGTTAAACGAATTAAAGAAAGACAGTGATATTAAATAATGAGGTTTTAATTGTGGAGAGAGATTGAAACATTTCAAAAAGAAAAAAAAGGATTGGTAAATTAAGTATACACCCTTATCATTAAAAAAAAGAAAAAACAAAAATAAAAAACAAAATTCTATGACTGGTTAAAATTTGTTTTCATAGTTTTTATCTTACAAGGTGGTTTTTATTTGAACTCTTTCATATATATATATATATATATATATATATATATATATATACATATATATATAGGAGAAGTATAGTTTGAAAACCCTTTTGAGTTAAGAAAACCTGTGAAACCCTACGTAACATCGTTTTTATTTTTTTGTTACATGTAATATATGTTGTTATATTTAATACAAAACATCGAAAACATAAAAGAAAAATGTTTTGCTATTTTTTTTTATATTTTTTTAGTAATTTTTATATATGTTTTCAAGAGAGAGAAAATGTAAATAAATTTTAATATTTTTTATTAACTTTAATTGTGGACCACAAGATTTAATCTTTAATTAAAAACATGTGGTTGAGAATGGGTTTCTAGAGTTTTCACAACTCAAGTGGGTTTTTATTCTAACATAATATATATATATATATATATATAATAAAAAGTGTTTTAGGAATGGTAAGAACCAATAGATTTTTGATATTAAAACCAATGGTAAAAGAATAATTCTAGGAAACTATGTCAGTTTTGGTAATTTTAAATCTCAACCATTAATTAATATGATCCAATGGCTATGATTTATTCTTAGTCTTCCTAGAAAACTACTTTTTTTTACTATAACCCTCCCATATATATATATATATATATAAGATCAGGATCATTTGAGAACTTTTTGGAAATTGAGAACTATTATAATTATTTTGGACCACAAAAAAACCCAAAAATAAAAAAAAAATCATAAAACAAAAAAACACAAAAATAAAAAAAAGTAAAAAAACCAAAATTCTTATTTATCATCCCGGTTTCTAAAAAAAATCACGAATTTTTTTTCTCGATTTAGCTAAATTATACATATATGTATATGTACATATATGTACACATATGTTTTTTTTTCTATACACATATGTATAATTTAAGGTAAATGATAATGCACATATGTGTACATTACGTAGACTAGAGATTAAATGAAAGTATACATATGTGTATATGTATAATACGAATTAAAAAAAACGAAAAAAAAAAATTATTTGTTAGCTAAATTATGCATAATATGTATAATATGTACATATATGTATACATATGTTTTTTATACACATATGTATAATTTAAGGTAAATGATAATGTACATATGTGTACATTACGTAAACTAGAGATTAAATGAAAGTATACATAGTGTATAAGTATAATACGAATTAAAAAAAACAATTCGTTTTTTTTAATGAAACCGGAATGAAATATAAGAATTTTGGTTTTTTTTACTTTTTTAATATTTTTGTTTTTTTTCTGTTTTATAATTTTTTAGATATTTTTTAAGTGGTCTAAAATGGTTCTCAAAGTTCTCAATTTGTCAAGGGTTCTTTTAGGATCCTTACCATCTATATATATATAGGGTTAAGTTAAAATAAATACCCACTTGAGTTGTGAAAACTCTAGAAACCCATTTTGCAACCACATGTTTCTAATTAAAGTTTGAATCTTGTGATCCACAATTAAAGTTAATAAAAAATATAAACACAAGTATAATTTTTTCTCTCTCTTGAAAACATATATAAAAATTAGTAAAAAAATGTTTTAAAAAAGCAAAACAAATTTTTTTTTTATTTTTTCAATATTTTGTATTAAATGTAACAACATATATTACATGTGCAAAAAAAACCAAAAAAAAAACAATGTTACATAAGGTTTTCACAACTCCATTTTTGTTGAGAACTTAAAGAACTAATCTTAACCACTCATTTTCTTTTAACATTAAAAATTAATTAATAAATAAAAGGGGTATAATAGTAATGTAAGAATATTTCTCTTTCCAATTAGTTTTTTTTTCTCTCTCCTCTTTTTGAATACTCTAATCAATATTTCAAATTTCATATAGATATTTTAAATATCCTCTGTATGTATAATAATATTATTTACATGTATGTAAATGTTTTACATCTGTATAGTTATTATACTATTTACGTGTATGTAAATGTTCTAGAAATGTGTAATTATATTATTTACGTGTATGTAAACTTTCAACATATGTGTAAGTATACTACTTATATGTATATAAATGTTTTACATGTGTAAATTAATTATTTACAAGAAACAATAAAAAATTCTTCTAACTTATATGATCCATGAGGAGAGATTACTTGAAAGAAATAATTTAGATAAAAAATTAGGATCATCCGTTAAAGTGCTGATTGTAAAAAAGAGTAACATATAAATCTTGAGAGAGTTTATATGAAAATCTAACGCATAAAACGTAAAAGAATAAAAACAAACAAATCTGTACATTTTCAAATTCAAATCATCAAAACTCAAGAAAACTTAAGGAACACAGTATTAAAATTCTTAAAATTTGCTTTTGGGAAATAATATTGAAGAGGTAGGTCCTAGCAGAGCCCAATTGGACCCGCAAGACTCACCTCAAAGAGGGACGTCTGCGCAGTTAAACCCGCAAGACTCACCTTCAAGAGGGACGTCTGCGCAAAGACTAAACTCGCAACTCACCTTGAAGAGAGACGTCTGCGCAAAAACCAACTGGATCCGCAGGACCCACCATGCTCAGAGACGTGACGTCCTTACGCGCAGTACGCAAGCTGTTCCCGCAGGAAAAGCCTCCCAATGGTCGACGTACTCCGCCTGTTCCCGCAGCAACGGATACTAGCCATCAGGGAAGGCTACCCGCGCAGCAAGACTACACGCACAAGGCACTAACTCTCAAATAATTCAGTAATGTCACCTGAAGAGGGAATGAGCAAGCCGGGAATACTCCCGCCCAAAGCCGGGAGAACTCCCGCCCAAATGAGCCAGTCCGTACGCTACTGGAGGATCTTTTGTACTATACCTGCCAAGGTATGGACAAAAGATCTGACCAAAGATGCGACAGCTCACTGACAACAGTACGACGAACAACACGCTCTAGTACTTAATGTCACTATCAGCCGCTGCCTACTCACCAACCCCTGTCGTGGCACGTGCATAGCCTGCAGTTGGTGGAAAAGGAATAGTACACAGCCGGCCATGTCACTATCAGCCGCTGCCTACCCACCAACCACTAGCATGGCATGTGCGTAGCCCACAGTTGGTCGAAAATGAATACTATTCAGCCGGCTGTACCTGCTTGGAAACCTACCTTCGGCTATAAATACTTCAACACCTTGGAACGGTATCATTATCTTATATCTTCATATATTATCTGATATCTTCTCTCTAGTCATTTCTCTTAATATACACTTATATTCAAGAGCAATCTAGTCTGATTCTCACGCCGGAGGGTGGTCACAAGGAGGTACCCCCTTCTCAGTGACGAGCTCACGGTGTCTGTTTTGCAGGTCATCAGAAGAATAACCATCTTGCCGGACCTAACCCTCGTGGGAAACATCTATTTAACCCCCAGATTATCCGTAATCTGCCCGGGGTCGATTAGTGTTTCTTCAAATATGCATGAGCATTTGTGGATAAGATTATAAAAAACAACAATAAATTGTCACTATAAAAAAATTGAAAAATACTCTTCCGAAAACAATTAATTTGTCACTATTTGAAAATATCTATAACTAATGACAGAACAATAAAGAAAAAAGAATCCGTTTGCAGGTATCAATAGTTCACCCATCAGGAAAAATAATTAATAAATCACATCAAACCTATTTACTTTTTCATGGAAAGGGAGTAGAGTGGTGATGGTGGTTCGGCGCTTGAGATGTAATTCACCGGAGAATGAAGGCTGGGTCCATTGTTTTTAGGTTAAATCAGTTATATTTGATAGAGGGGTGTGAAGAAGCAATGTTCGGAATTTAAGGAAGAGGGTATGAGAGAGATTACAAATATACCCTTTCTCTATTTAACAAATGTTCTTAATATTATATGAAATTACAATCATGCCATGATAAGATTTAGCCCTTGATTATAATTTGAACAGTGTAGATTAGTTCTTAGAGTTCTCGTATAAATTAAGAGTTCTTAAATAATTCCTACTCAATATATATAGGATAAAATTTTTTTTTGAAGTTTATGTTTTTTCCATTATTCTTATATGTTGTTATTGGTTCAAAAAAAAACTTGTCGGTAACCTCGTCGGTATAATGCGCATGTGTAATAGTGTGCATTGCATATATGCAAAAGTGTTTGTATTGCATAGAATACAACACTATTGCACATATTTGATACATACTATTGTATATATGCAATATAAGACTAATACACACATCGAATACACATTAGTACGTATGTGTAATACAACATTAACGCACATGTGCATCACATCGACTTTTATTTTATTATTATTTTTTTTCCATATAATACAACACTACTACATATATACAATACACAAATATTGAATATATGCAATAAAACACTATTAAACTCAAAAACACATAGTAATACACATGTGTAATACAACGGTATCGCACAGTAATACGTATGTGCATTACAGCGGGTTTTTTTTTTGTTTTTTTTATATTTTTCGAGTGAAATATAAGAAAATATAAGAATAATGGCTAAAATAGAATTTTGAAAATATTTTTTTTTATTTTTAATTAAAAATAATTCTTTAGGGGTTTTTTGGTTTTCTCTCTAAAGGTGAGTTTTCTCTTGATCCTCTCCCTATATATATATAAATATAGAAAAGAGTTCAAATAAGAATAAAGAATTTCCTAGGAATGGTTGGTAGGAACCAATATATTTTTAACATTTAGTATTAAAACCTATGGTAAAAGAATAATTCTAGGAAACTATGTCGGTTATAATGGTGAAAGAGTAATTCTAGGAAACTATGTCAGTTTTTGGTAATTTAAAACTCAACCCTTGGATTCCCTAATCTAATGACACATAATTATTCTTACCATTCCTAGGAAACATTGTCTTTTTACAATAACCTATCCCTATATATGAATAATTCTAGGAAACTATGTCGGTTATAATGGTGAAAGAGTAATTCTAGGAAACTATGTCGGTTTTTGGTAATTTAAAACTCAACCCTTGGATCCCCTAATCTAATGGCACATAATTATTCTTACCTCCCATATATATATATATATATATATATATATATATATATATATATAGATGGGAGGGTTATACTAAAAAGAAGTAGTTTTTTAGGAAGACTGTGAATAAATCATAGCCATTGGATCATGTTAATCAATGGTTGAGATTTAAAATTACCAAAAACCGACATAGTTTCCTAGAATTATTCTTTCACCATAGGTTATAATGCCACATGTCAAAAATCTATTGGTTCTTACCGTTCATATGAAACTCCTTATTCTTATTTGAACCCTTTTCTATATATATATATGTGTGTGTGTGTGTATGTATAGGGGTGAGTTAAAATAAAAAGAGATAGTTTTCTAGGAAGACTAGAAATAAATCATAGTCATTGGATCATGTTAATCAATGGTTGAGATTTAAAATTACAAAAAACCGACATAGTTTCCTATATATATAATAGGGGTGACTCAAGAAAGAAATAAAATTAGAGTGAGAAATAGGAGAAATCAATCTGAACTACTAATCATTTGTAATCAATGGTAGAAATCAGGAATGTCAATTTTGTAATTAACATGACACTAAAATAATGTCTTTTTAAGTAAAAGGGCATGAATGTCATCTGACTCATCTCCATATGGTCACAAATAAATTAAAGCTAATGCTTATTATCAAGTTTCCTGAATTATTGCTCATTATCCGGTTTCCTTTAATTAATATTCATCATCAAGTTTCCTAAATTAATACTCATATTATATATTTGTTTTTTGTGATTATCACATAAAATATTGTCTGACGTGTATATTATTATATATTAATAGTCAACATGTAGTATATTATGTATTTGTGTTGTTAACATGCAAGTGTAGGTTTTGTGTAGTCATGTGTAGGTTTTAAGAATATGTTTTGTTATAGTATATCGTTTGTGTAGGATATTATTAAAATACCGTGTAGGATAAAAAAATATAGTTGTGTATATATGTTTGGTGTTGTTTGTGTAGGCTATTTTATGGATGAAAAAACAATCTAAATTCATTTATGTAGGCTATTTAGTGTAAGGTTTGTGTTTTTTTTTGTTTGTCTTTTTTTTTATTTTGAATGAAAGCCTGCACAAAAACAATTTTGTAAGATTGTTTCTTTATGTGTAGATTATTTTGTGTAGGGTTCCATCAGCTTTGCTAACTTCCATCAACTATGTAGAATTAATGTTTTGTTAGTATATCATTTGTAGGGTATTATTAAAATACTGTGTAGGTTATAAAGATACAACTATGTATGCTTGGTGTCATTTGTGTAGGTTGCTTTATGGATGGAAAACAATCTAAATTCAATTGTGTAGATTATTTATAAGGCTAGTGTGTTTTTTTTTCTATACAAAAACAGCTGTGTAAGATTGTTTTCATTTGCGTAGGTTATTTTGTGTAGGGTTCAACCAGTTTTGTTAACTTCCACCAATTATGCATGATTAATGTTTTGTAGTAGTGTATTGTTTGTGTAGGGTATTTGTTAAAAAATTTGTGTTGAAGATTATGCTTTCAGAAATAAACATGAAAAGATCAAAATTTTATACGTTCTCAATTCAAAAAATTTAACGTTCTCAATTCAAAAATAGTGTTAAGGTATTGTAAAAGGTCTTGAAAGTCTAGTAGATATAATGAAATTTTATTGTTGAATTCAAATACTAATTTGAAAACGAAATTTTGTAGGTAAAAGCTACAATATTTAATAGATGCCTTTAGTGGAACTAACTAAAACACAAACTTGAAATTGATAGTGTACTGAACATCATCGATGGAGATTTAACAAAATAAAAAAATGAAAGGTCTATGATATACGATTAAAGATAAAATGAATTATAAATGTTTTTTAAACTTCATGAACAAATAAATAAAATAGTAAAAGGAAGAAATATGAAACTTCCAAACATTTAATAGTAACCAAATATAATAGTTTTAATTCTTTACCATTATACCATTAGATATAATTAAAAGAAAAAAAACAAAAGAAAATTTTTGATTGATATATATATGTATGTGGGTGGGATCAAGTGAAAACGTCTCTTAAAAGAGAAAACTTAAAAACTTATAAATAATTATTTTTAACTTTTTTTTAAACTTTTATGTAGTTTCTTTTACTTTTCCATTATTTTTATATGTTGATATTATTTAAAAAAAACCTCTTGGGTAAGCTCGTCAGTGTAGTGCATACGTACAATAGTGTGTATTGCATATATGCAAGAGTGTTGTATTGCATATAATACAACACCTCATAGTTGATTAGTACAAAAAAATTGGCCTAAGGCAACCGTTTTGTTAGATAACGCAACTGTTTCTTTCAAATGCAATCTTTCTAAAATGTTGCATTTTAAATAAACAGTTGCGTTATCTAACAAAAATGTTGCATTAGGTCGAATGCAGCTTTTTTGTGAAATAAAGGTTGTCTTAGGTCAATTTTTTGTAGTGGATACACACTATTGTATATATGCAATATACGAATAATACGACATCGAATACACATTAGTACGTATGTGTAATACAACAATAATGCATATGTGCATTACATTGACATTTAAAAAAATATTTTTAGCATATAATACAACACTATTACACATATACAATACACAAATATTGAATATATGCAATTAAACACTATTGAACATAAAAATACACAATATTACACACGTGTAATACAACAGTATCGCAGCAGTAATACGTATGTGCATTACAACGTCTTTTTTTATTTTTTTTTCCGATCAAGAGTAACAAAATATAAGAAGAATGGAAGAAACGAAAATTTGAAAATATTTTTTTATTTTAATTAAAAATAATTTTTTAAGAGTTTTTTAATTTTCTCTCTAAGTATGAGTTTTCTCTTGATTCTCTCTCTACACACAGTCACACACACACACACACACTAGTAGAAAACCCGCGCAAAGCAGCGGACGACGATAATTACTGCGCGATACTCATTTTCTAGTAGTTTTTTATTTTCTCGTGGTGTATCGACACGTGTTAATTATGATATTTTCACTCAATATCCGGATATATTATGCATTCTTTTGGATGGGGAATAAATTTGTTAAAGTGAAAACTTATTTCTATATCAACAAAATCTGTTGGTTGTTACTACTTAGACTATACCTATTTTGATATTATAACTAATATATTAATTAGCATAACTGAGCTGTTAATATAATCAAGTTTTTGTATTCACGTTTGTGTTTCTAAATTACAAATATACATCAGTCAAGTCTCCATAAATACAAAATATGCTACTCATTGTTTTGATCATTTTGATATAATTCATTACGCCACCGATATAGTGATTCAAACAATAAGGAGTCCAAAAATACATGCGTATAACTTTATAAGCCAATGTCTATTCACAATCCTTTATAGGCTATATATTAATCAACATATCTTTTGCGAAACATAATTTAAACTTTAAAATTCCACTTGCCATTTGAGAGAACTTGCTGTCATTTGTCGCTATTTATTGCCACAAGTTGACTAAAATGCTTGACCTGCAACAAAAATTTCCAGTATTGCCTAAATAAAAAATTGTAACATCCAAAATTTCTTATCATTATCCTACTAATCTATATTATGTTATTGAGGAAGAGTGATGGATGAAAGAGTAATTTCATAATTAGAGGACGAGGACAGAAATAACATTTCATAATTGGACAGAAAATAATTTGCCATTACTTTATATCGTTCTTTAAGCTTATCATATAAGTTTATGAAACCTAATGTTTAGTGTAATTACTTTTCTATCCTTTGTGGATGAAAAGGTTTGTCTTTAATTGCCCATTAAATTGCTTCATCAGTATGTTGGGATGCAAAAGGCTGCCCAATTAATTGCCTTAATCATCATCATCATCATCATCATCGTACTCAGTAAATCCAACCAATAGCAAAGCTATGGTAGGGTCCGAGGAGGATAAAATGTAGACAGCCTTACCTTTACCTCGTAGAAATAGAGAGGCTGCTTTCGGTGAGACTCGCGGCTCGATAGTAGTTTTGCATCAAGCCTTGAACATAAAGCACAAAACACTCAACCACCGGGACATCGGCCGATTGGTACGTGTACCCTTGTCTTTTGGCTATCAACGCCACCACATGATGCCTGATTAACCTTCCGCCACTTTTAACGTTAATTTCATGTGATTAGTAAAATAACGTCAAAATTAGTGCAATTTCACTTTTGCCCACCCGATTCACACGTATATACATTAATTGCCATATAATAATGATAATGATAGAGAAAGGGACGATGGATGTATGTTGCATTTAGACGTTTTCCTCCTCCGGTCACGTTGTGCTTGGGTTACAGACCTTTCTTTTCAAGAGTACTTAATTACTCCTTCAATTCGCATCCCTTGAATTGCAATAAAGAATTGAAACCCCTGTAATCACTCTATAATAAAACACTGCATTCAATTGCCAGCCATTATCAATTTTGTTGTTTCGGTTTTATGTTGGATGCTTATAAATCGTGCGATGTCTTTCTTGCTTCTCATCATCATCATGGTTGCTTAACTTCACACATCCTCTCAGGTAACATTTATGTGCTCCTCCTTTTTTAGTTTATTATGTGATTCTGCATTTTCATCTATTCGTAATTGATTCATGTATTGAATTGATCCTCTTTTTTTTTTTTTTTTTTTTTCTATTGAACTGATGTAAAGTATTAGTGATGAATCTGAAGCAGGGGGTCTGCAGTTATGAAGAAAGGGGATTTGTAGTGGTGCTAGAATTGTGGCATTGCTTAGTGGACCTTGCACCGAAGGCCCTGGTTTGGTAAGATTGTGAATAAATTGTTAATAGTTAAGAGTTATGACATAAACTTGGGTTGGTTTCTGTTTTTGTTTACATGTTGTATCAGATCTATCGGATCCTGTGCATTCGTATAAAGATTTGGATGATAATGATGAACACTCTACTTCAGGAAGGCAGTTTAGTTTTATGAAAAGCCTTCAAATCAACGTCAACCAGGGTCATTGGTCGTGTGTTGGATCCTTTTGCTTCTGCACTTCACTAGGTTCAAAAGTTATTAGTAGACATTGACCATCATTCATAGGTTTATTCTTTTGAATAATAACATTGTTTTAGTTTGGTTGGGTAAATTTTGATTCTTGGCATATTAGTGTTCTCATTTGCAATAGTAGCAGTTGATGTTATTTATATTAAAAGATTAACATGAAATAAGCAATAATTAATTAGATTAATCGTTTTAGCCTTTTAATCATGCTTTTCAAACTTGAGTTTTCACATATATGAAGCTGGCTTGTATATTTTTATGCTACTTAAGCCACCTATAAAACTGAAACATGGCACATCAGTTAATATGGATCATATATTTTGTTTTGTGATGTGCAGAGTAACAATGAGAAATTACTGGAAAATCCTTATCTTCAAATGCGTGGCCTACTTCAATTGTCAAGTGAAGGATTATGGAATTAACTTGCACTAATTTTTTTGTCCTTTCAAGAGTCTTTTCTTAGTGGCACAAAGCTGAGTGAACCGGTTATTGCAAAGTCAAAGATGCTTATTAATTCGGTCAAATATTCGGGCCGGAAACACATTACTACATGCCAATTTCCTTATTCTTATTTTATGCAAAGGGCAGTATACATGTCAACTTGTACACACTCATTTCAAGTATCACGTAAGACATTCTCTTCAGGACTCATTTCAAGTATCAAGTAAGACATTCTCTTCAGGTAAGCTTCTCTCTCTGTTAATACTTTATATTCATCAAAGAATCTTGCTAACACATGGATTGCCCTTTGCAAACAGTTAAAATTGTGCTCTGTTCGATCAGCGGAGGATTTGTGTTTATTCCTGTAGAAGGCGAGATTTGAGAGTTGACTTTTTGTATTTAGGTTTGACTTGTTCAGAGGTTGTTAATTCAAGCATAATCACCGGGCAAAGATTGGTTTGTGGATGCTGCAGTCAGAGTATATAGACATTGGAGCTAAATTTTGTGTGTTGGTAGAACCGTAGAAGGGTGGCAAATATTTATTGAAGGCGTAAGAGGCGGTAACAAATAAATATTTATGTCAAATTGTCAATTATGATAAAGGCACTACTTGACTGATGATATGAAACAAATATATGAGATAATTTACGGATAACCTAATATGATGGTTGAAACTTACCATCTGAACTTTGTTTTCACTCGGTTATGCTTTAATGACCTTTATTATGTTAGTTCACGTCTCCTGTAGTTTTCAATTGTCAAAAGGCTTTCTTTTCAAAATATAGTTTGGAATTTAAGAAAATGTCATGTTATTTGTAAATAGTGAAAGTATAGATTCATGGCAGCCTTAAAACACTAAGGCTAATTTTAATTGTATATGTGTAAATTGTAACTTCTATTAATTTGTTTTGTTTTGTTTTTTTTTCTTTTTTCAAAGTTAGAGTGCTCTCTAATTTCAGCTCTTTGTCATTTCATAACCAACAGTAGCATGGTCATATTTCAACCTGCCATGAAGCGTGAGCAACCTACTATTGTACATTCATTATCCATGTATTATTTTATTGTTTTTTTCTATAATACTGAAATAGTTTTGGTATGATAACGCATAACTAGGTTGAACTTTGAAGATTCTTGATAATAGTATTCTTTATATTAATGTTTTTATTTAAGTCGATGTAATTGTTCAATACACACACATATATATATATATATATATATATTTCAAATGGTTACACCTTCACTTGGAGGTTCTTTGACGTCACTGAAAATGATAAACCTCTATGCAAGGCAGCCCTTCAAAAGTTAATGGGACCTGAAGACCCATGGGTGGAAAAGTGAAAACTATTGCTTTACATAGTTCCAATATGATTCAAATATGTGTTAACTGATGAAATTCAATGCAAGTCAAATATAAGAAGAATGATAAACTCCTAATAGGTTTGCCAAAGTGGGCCGCTCAAGCAGGTTTGGGTCACGGGCCAGAATGATTTCGGGCCAAAATTGGTTTAGGTCAATATGGGTTATGGGTAAAATGTGTTTGAGGCAAACGGGTCATTTAAAAAAAAACTTCAACTTGGTTTGGGTAAAAACGGAAAATTCAATTTTTCAGATTCACCATCTTTTTTTAAATAAACTGTTGTGACCCGTATCAGTTTTTATAAAAGTTGTTTTCATCGTAATCAATATGGGGTAACTTAGTAATGAAATCCATTGTCAGGTATTTCCACTTTCAAGTAGGAATATCAAGAGGTTGTATCTTTGTCATATGGTTTCTTGGTTTAGGTCAATATGGGTTATGGGTAAAATGTGTTTGAGGCAAACGGGTCATTTAAAAAAAAACTTCAACTTGGTTTGGGTAAAAACGGAAAATTCAATTTTTCAGATTCACCATCTTTTTTTAAATAAACTGTTGTGACCCGTATCAGTTTTTATAAAAGTTGTTTTCATCGTAATCAATATGGGGTAACTTAGTAATGAAATCCATTGTCAGGTATTTCCACTTTCAAGTAGGAATATCAAGAGGTTGTATCTTTGTCATATGGTTTCTGGTGTTTAACCCTTTTGTATATATTTAACTATGTCGTGTTTCATACCGAGCCACCAATAGGCACGATATTTACTCTCTTGTTTGTATACCTTTATTTGAAAAACGAAAAGACTTAAATGACAGATTTTCTCTTTCTGTTAAATGTGAGGCCCAGTGATGAGTGTGGCGGTATCAATGGTTTTTAATTTTTAGGTTACATCTATCTTATATACCACATGTTAGTTTCAGATGGTATATTGATGGTTAATTGACTTTATGATTATAAACAATATTAATATGAAATGGATGGTAATGTTGGTTAGGAGTGATATCATTTTGTGTGTTAAGTTAGAATAAATTACGATAGTTACCGTTATGATTCGGTGAAAAACATCGGGTCGGGTAATTTTGGGTTGCTAGGCTTCTGAGAGATAAACAGACTAAAGAGGCTGTTGTTGTCAAGCATATAGAAAGGGGCGAAAAGCTCGGTTCTTGAATATTGAAGTAATCATTTTTTGTTAGTTGCTCCTTAATACGAAACAAAATATGAAAATTAATCTTACGAAACTGAAAATAACCGAAGATGGCTTGCTATCCAAATCCCTAGCGTCAAAGATTTCTTTTTATCCCCCGTTATTGTATTGGTCGATTCTTTCTTTCATTTGCTTTTTATATGAATTGCTTTCAAAGCTTGAAGAAACACTAACCAGACCCCGGGCAGATTACTGGTAACCTGGGGGTTGGAGAGCTGTTTCCCACGAGGGGTTAAACCCTTGGAAGATGGTTCTTCTGATAACCTGCAAAACAGACACCGTGAGCTCGTCACTGAGAAATGGGGGGTTCCTCCTTGTGACCACCCTCCGGCGTGAGAATCAGACTAGATTGCTCTTTAAATATAAAAGTATATTAAGAGATTGCTAGAGCAGATATCAGGTATATATGATGATAATATGATAAGATGAGATGGTCATACCATTTGGGGTATTTATAGCCGAAGGTAGGTTTCCAAGGGGTTTAGCCGGCCCAACACGCTACCAACTGTAACCTATGCACGTGCCCTGCCTGTGAGTGGTGGATAGGTAGCGGCTGACACAGAGCAGGCGTGTCGTGCACTCTTCCTCTTCTGCCAACAACAGGCTAGGCACGTGGTATGGCAGGAGTTGGTGGGTAGGCGGCGGCTATTGGTCACAGTGCTGTGGCGTGCTGTCTGCCATGCTGCTGTCAGCGAGCTGTCGCATTCTTGGTCAGATCTTTTGTCTGTACCTCGTCAGGTATCACACAAAAGATCCTCCATCATACGGACTGGCTCATTTAGGCGGGAGTTTTCCCCCTCCCGCCTTTGCTCATTCCTTCAGGTGACACTGGGGAGAGTTAAGTGCCTAGTGCGTGTAGCCATGCTGCGCGGGTGGCCTTCCCTCATGGCTTGTATCCGAGGCTGCGGGAACAGGCGGAGTCCTTCACCATGGGAGGCATTTCCTGCGGGACCAGCTTGCATACTGCGCGTAAGGACGTCACTTCTCTGAGCATGGTTGGTCCTGCGGATCCAGTTGGTCTCTGCGCAGACGTCCCTGTTTAAGGTGAGTCTTGCGGGTCCAACTGGGCTCTGCTGGGACCTACCTCTTCAAGTCCCCCCAGTCCAATGTTCTTCTCATGCGTGTTTAATAAAGTGAGGTGAACTTTTGGACTTAAAAGGGTTTTGAAAAGGGTTTTGTAAGGTTTTCCATGGGAAGTCCTTGTCACTTGCAGAAATGCCCGAGTTTCCTGCTTGGTCTTTGGGTATGATGCGGGTAGGTCTGTAACCTCCTCGCAAGTCAGGAGCATTGAGTCCCAGTTGTGTGGATTCTCCATGAGGTTTTGGTAGTTTTGAACATAGTGATCAATTATGTTAAAACCACCAATTCCATCCTGGAGCTTCAAACAACGTAGTTCTCGACGTTCCCGCTATGCGGGGATGTTATTTCCTTTTCCGCAAGCATTGCCCAGAAGATCCTTCTTGGTTTCAATTCCCAGCGGAGCGCTAGGTATGTGAAGGGTTTTGCCTTAACACTGTACCTGCGCTCGTCTTACGGTTACTTTACTTCCAAGGTATTCCTGGCGTCAATTCCCTGCGGGTGCTAGGTATGTGAAGGGTTTTGCCTTTACACTGTACCCGCACCTGTCTTATAGTTACTTGGTTGCCGAGGTACTTGGCTTCAATTCCCTGCGGGTGCTAGGTATGTGAAGGGTTTTGCCTTAACACTGTACCCGCATCCGTCTTATGGTTACTTGTTCGCCAAGGTTTTCTTGGCTTCAATTCCCTGCGGGTGCTAGGTATGTGAGGGGTTTTGCCTTTACACTGTACCCGCATCCGTCTTATGGTTACTTGTTCGCCAAGGTTTTCTTGGCTTCAATTCCCTGCGGGTGCTAGGTATGTGAAGGGTTTTGCCTTAACACTGTACCCGCATCCGTCTTATGGTTACTTGTTCGCCAAGGTTTGGGGGTATTTTCCCGCTTCTTTTTAAATTTTGAATTTTGAAATTCGAAAGGTTGGTGGAAAGATAGGAACAGTCCAAACCTCTGAAACGTCGCGCGACGGTTTCTTCTGACTGTGTCAGGACGTGCAGGAAGTTATGGTGACGTGACATTATATGGTCATTCCAGACGCTTTTTCAAGCGCGTGGGCGCGATTTTTCGGGCGCGTGGCCGCGAAATTACTGGCACACGTCCTGTCAACAGCTGTTGCCAGTCTGCTTTTTGCCACGTGTCATAGTTTCATTGCACCTTCGATTTCTTCACTCCTTCGCATTAAATTCACCGCATTAATTGCGATTAGTATATAAAGGGGGAGAGGGTTATTTGCAATTCACACTTTTCACTTTCATATCTTCTTCTCAAGTAATTTCCGGCGAATTTTTCTGTTCAGTAAAGCATTACCCTGAAATCTCTTTTCATCTTTCTTCCACCATGCCTTCTCATGATGCTGATGACCAGAAGACTGCTGGCGAATGTCAGTGCTCTGTTCCTGTCGATCTGTACCAGTATATCGTCAGGAAGTTCATGCTCGAGTCTCTCGAGCCTGAGTTTCCTGAACCCCACCATACTGTGTACGATGCCCCTAGTGGCAAGATCGGGGTTTATGCTGCATTCTTTGTCTACGGAAACCTTAGGTTTCCGTTGACAAAGTTTGTGTACCGTGTCCTGGAGAGGCACGGTGTGCACCTGACAGAGGTGCACCCCATGGCCATTTCCAAGGTCCGGCACTTTGAGTGGGTGTGCCGGATACTGGGCCTTGAGCCCCTCGTTGACCGTCTGATGACCTTCTACACTTGGAGGTGCATCCAGGGGTGGTATACTCTTACAACCCGTATCAAGGGTTTAAAGATTTGTACCACCGAGCGGAGTCTTCGCTCATGGAGAAGAGAGTTCTTCTTCATATCCGCTCGCGCCATCCCCATCGCCATGAAGTTCAAGAATGGCCAGGCGCTTCCGAACCTTCCCGCCCTCAACTACGAGGAGGCGGAATGGTTCTCGAAGATATCCCGGGTCCAGTCCCCGGTTTTCCGTTTTCCGGAGTCGGCGATGGTGATGCTGGGGATGAGCCGGGTGTGGAAGGCGGCGAATGCGGATAAGGTTCCGATCGTTCTTGAATATGGTTCGAACTCTGTCCCTTATGGTACGTCTTGTTTCATTTTGCTGACTTCGATTTTTTCTAACTTTCTTGTTGATTTCAGAGGGGAACGATCTTCAGTCGCTCCTGAACCCGCGGGAGGAAGATGGTCCCGCGCGGATGGGTACTCGTGCTCTGGACGAGAACGAGTTGCCCATCTTAGAGCAGACCGCGGGTCGGTTCGTGGAGGTTTACCCGCCAGGCCAAGAGATCCTGAGCCACCGACGGCCAGGTAAGCCTATCTTCTACCCTGAACCTCTCAATGCTGTGCCTGCTGCTGGAGTTGACATTTCTTCTTCTGAGGAATCCGCAGAAGGTCCTCCACTGGTGCGGAAGAAAAAGGCTGCCGTCGGGAAAGGCAAGGAGAAGGTGGCCTCTACGGCCGACCCGGGTAGTCCTATCTGACTCGGAGTCAGATAGTGCAGAGGTGGCGGGGGGGCCCGGTGGTGAGGAGACCACCGCTCCGGAGGCTGTAGCTGTTACCTCCGGGGAGGCAGCGACGACGACGGTTACCGGTGTCAAGAGGCCGGCTCCATCGGGTTCGCCCCCGCTCGTCCGTACGTTCAAGCTCAAGAAACCCCGTAAGTGCCCCCATAATTCTTGTCTAGATTTGTTGTTTCAAATAAATTTTTCTAACACTTTTGCTTGTGCAGGTGTGGATGTTGACGCATTCCAGGGTGGAGTTGGGGCAAGTATTCCCCCGCCAATGAGGGAAGGCTCGGTCAGCCTTCCCGAGGCGTCGACCCAGGCGTCTGTGCCTGCTTCCGCTGGTTCCAACCTTCCTGAGGCTGTTCCAGCTGAGAAGTTGTCTCCGCCGGCCGTGAGTGCAATTTTTACAGCATCTTTCACGGAGCCGGCGGTTACTGTTGCTGAGGAGGTGGCGCCAACAATGGCTACCACAGCGGCTGCCACTATACCTGCGCCACCGGCACCGATGGCCGGACCATCAGGTACGCGCCGGGCTTCCCGCCGATCTATGCCACCTTCCCGTCTACCTGACCTGTTGGATGGATTTCCTTTAGGTTCAGGTGATGGGTTTGGCGGCTATCGGCCTGTTATTGACCCTACAGGTACGTAGGGTTCTTTTTCCTTTGTATATTTTTATCATCTTTTCCTAACTGCCTTTGTTTCTTTTGCAGTGTCGGATTCCAATGAAGTGTATGTTCCAAGATGGAACATACGCCGAGGAACAACCCTTCGTACCCCTGTGGAGTGCGTGGACTGGGCTCGCCACGCTGCTCCTCATGGTGCGTTGGGGGAAGCCATGGCTAGCTACCAAGAGGGTAGGCTAACCAATGAGCTTCGGGTTCTCCAGGCCCGAACGCAGCCCCGCGTCGAGCTGCTTTGTCGTGAAAACGACAAGTTAAAAGCAGCTCGCGCCAAAGATGTATCTGAAGCGCGGGCTCTTCGGGAGGAGAACCGGCAGTTGGCCGCTGCCGCAGCCGAGAAGGAGAAGGCATTCAAGGCCCTCGAGGTTGAAGTCCAGGCGCGACTCGAGGCCCGCTCCAAGGCTGCCCAAGCTGTGAATGAACAGCTTCGGCTGGCCAAGGAGACTGCGCGAAACTCAACTGAGAGGGCTGCCAAGGCTGAAGCTGTTGCTGAGCCGCTTCGCGAAGAGAATGAGCAGCTTAAATGCAAATTAAAGGCTCTTCAGCATGCTCATGACGCCTTGGCAATGGAAGATGCCAAGAAGCTGCAGGAGATCCTTGACCAGAGGGGGGTGCTTGACCGCACTGAAAGGAAACTCAAAAGCGTCGAAGAGGCTGCCGCCAAGGAAGTTCAACTTGCCAACCTTGATAAGAGCGGAGCCGAACGTGCTTACAAAGAAAGTCAAGCTACCCTCCAATGGCTGTTTCGAGAAGCGTTGCCTCAGGTATCTTTATCTTTTTCTTTACGCTTTCCGCTCGTAATTAGAAAATGTTCTAACTTGTATTCTTTTGTAGGTTGTGCGTCGGGTCCTTTCAGAGACCTCTTATGACGATGCGATGAGCACAGCCCTCAACGCTTCTCATGAGGATGGGGAGAAGACTGGCTTCCTGCTTGGTCTAGGGTTTGCTGAGAGAGGCTTTCCGCCCTCCAACTTCCCTTTATTCAATGTTAATACTGAAGCTGCTTATGACCAAGCTGTGAACCAGTACGCTGCCTTCCCGCATCCAGTGGTGGAGAAGGTGAACGAAGCTGCTGCTGCTGATGATGGGCTAAACATCCTTAAGGCTTTCCTTGGGCAGCCGCGCTCTGACGGTGCTGGTCCAAGCGGAGGTGGCCCTGAAGCCTGATCCTGAAGGTCCCTTCCCACTGCTAAGATAGACTTCGCTTTGTATAGATTTCTTTTAGGCGGGTAATTATCCGGCCACTGTTGTAATATATCATTGAAATATACGATTGTTATTCCTTTCATTGGATTCTTTGCTTTATAAACTTATGACTTGCATACTTAGTTTAAAATAGCAATTTTCCAAGTGTTTAGAATAAGAACCTTTGAACGTGGTTGATAGTGGGTTAAAGTTTCGCTTCCTCCTTCGTGATTGTGCGGGTAGAACCGTCACTTGCACTTGGTAGGATGGCTAAACTTTAACTTTTATCTAACCTGCGTGTAGGTTTTTCTTACTTTTTGAGGATAAGTTAACCTTTGAACGTGGTTGATAATAGGTGTGAAGTTTTGCTTCCTCTTTCGTGATAGCGCGGGTAGAACCGTCACTTGCACTTGGTAGGATGGCAAAACTTTACCCATACCTGACCTGCGTGTAGGTTTTCTTACCTTTTTAAGAATTTTGTTTTGAACCGTTCGACGCGCGGTTGTCGATAGGTTAGTGTTCATTTTCCTTTCATGATTCATGCGGATAGACCGGCACTTTCATTTAATGGGATGAACTCCTTCAACTGACCTGCGTGAAGGTTTGCCACGTTATTGGGTTCGTGCGGGTAAGACCGCCTTCCCACGCAACGACTTCACGTAATGTGAATGTCGTCACCAGTGTTGGATAGTTTTAACCGTTCGACGCGCGGTTGTTGACAGGTTATTATTCAGTTTCCTTAATGATTCATGCGGATAGACCGGCACTTTCATTTTTGGGTGCTGAACTTTTTCCCCTTCAACTGACCTGCGTGAAGGTTTGCCTGTTGAGGATAAGTTAACCTTTGAACGTGGCTGATAATAGGTGTGAAGTTTTGCTTCCTCTTTCGTGATTGTGCGGGTAGACCCGTCACTTGCACTTAGTAGGATGGCACAACTTTACCCATATCTGACCTGCGTATAGGTTTACCTTTTCCTCTTAAGAATTTTGAACTGTCCCACGCGCGGTTGTTGATAGGTTGGTGCAGCTCCCTCGAATGATTCATGCGGATAGACCAGCACTTTCATATGGTAACTTTTTTCCCCTTCAACTGACCTGCGTGAAGGTTTATCATGCTTTTTGGGTTCGTGCGGGTAGGACCGCCTTCCCATGCAATGACGTTTTTTGTAATTATGCGGTGAAAACCGGCATATTAGTGTGTACAAAAGTATAAATGTAAATCATCAGCTTCGACGTTTGAAAGAGAATCATTTCCATTAGAAGTGGCTCTTGGCCTTTTCTGTACAAATTGGAATTGATTACATGCAAACTGTGTAATTGAACTCCCTTCCATGTTGGGACAGGAGTGCCATCGAGCCGACACGCACCTGTTTCGGGATCTCGTTCTTTACGCAGCATGTAGTCTCCATATTGAAGCTGATTTTTTATTCATGTTTACCCCAGCCATGGTTCCACACGCACCTGCCTGCTTAGCTTTTATTTCGCCACGAGGTGCGCGAGCGTCCCATCTCTGACGAATGTTTCGACCATGTCTTTTACGTCTATGCATTCTTCAGTGTTGTGGCCTTTTGTTCTGTGATAGTCACAGTACTTGCTCCGATCAGCATCGTGACGATGTCGGATTACTGGAGGCTTTGGCCATGGGAGCTCTTCAGTAGCAAATATGTCAGTGACGCTTTTGGTAAGTGGCGTCCATCTGGAGTTCCGGTGCAGCTTTACATTATCCCTTTCACCCAATCGGTGCTGTAAGCCGGATGAGGTGTCAAAGTTTACCCTTGACTGCCAAATGCCTTGCTTCCGTTTTTTGTTCAATCGGGCGGTGAGGACGTTGTCCTCTCTCGTCCTCTGGGTGTAAAGGTTTGTGCTCTGCGGAAGGTCTCTACCCAGTTGCTTCTCCGTTTCCGCATAGCGTTTAGCTGCTGTCATGATGCCATCCCATGTGGATGGCATTCCATCTTTACCCGTTAGGGTGCGGATAAGCTCTGGGTCCTGCGCGCCCTGGATGAAGGCTGCGCGAACAAGATCCTCGCTGATATTGCCCAAACTTAACTTCTTTGAGTTGAAGCGAGTGATGAAGTTTGGCAGAGATTCATCTTCTTCCCTTATGCATTTGAGGATTGTCCATTGCTCCTCGGTATACTTTCGCTGCTGGCTGAAGTGTTGGCTAAACTTCTGCTGGAAGTCTGCCCAGTCGTAAATGTGGTTAACCGGTAAACGATCAAACCAAACCCTAGCACCCCCCACCAGCGTCATTTGAAACATGTAACACCACGTGGGTTCCGTCCAGTTGCTGACGGTTGCCCCTGCTATGAACCTGTTCAAATGGTCGTCTGGGTCGGACATACCATCATAAGTGCCTATGTTGGGCATTTGTTTGGCACTTTTTGGGGCAATTGCTTCCGCAATGTCCCTTGCAAATTTGGACGTTCCCGCATTTGCAACGTTCGGTCTGTACGTTTTGGAGAAGTCTCGTGAACTTCCACCTGTGCTTTTTGGTTTGAAGGCTTGTCCAAAATGCCTTCTCGGTTGGGAGTCCGTTTCCTTACGCTTCCCTTTTGCCCTATGGCGAGGGTTCGCGTCGGAGTCGGATTCCTCCGAGTCATTGTCCAAGTATTCTTCGAATTCGTCGGCCTGTTGGACGGAACGCAAGCGTTCGTCCAACTCAGCTTGGAATTCCTTTTGTCGTGCCTCCGCCCATGCCTTAACTTCATCGAGAGTTTGGCGGGGGAGTCTTGTTCGTTTTTTAAACTGGGTATCGGTGAATCCCAGTGGGCGATTATTTACTGCACTTGCCCCAGCTTGGGTAACTGGGGTAGTGTTCGTAAAATTTACTTCACTTGCCCCGGCTTGGGTAACCGGGGTAGTGTTTGTAAAAACTGTGTTGCCGGTATTCCCTCCAGTAGCTGGGGTTGTGGTTACCGGAGTTTCTTTAACCATCTTTCTAGAAGTTTGAAAAAACTGGAGAAAAATGAAGTTCTAGCTTTATGCACGGATGGCGCCAATGAAGAAACACTAACCAGACCCCGGGCAGATTACTGGTAACCTGGGGGTTGGAGAGCTGTTTCCCACGAGGGGTTAAACCCTTGGAAGATGGTTCTTCTGATAACCTGCAAAACAGACACCGTGAGCTCGTCACTGAGAAAGGGGGGGTTCCTCCTTGTGACCACCCTCCGGCGTGAGAATCAGACTAGATTGCTCTTTAAATATAAAAGTATATTAAGAGATTGCTAGAGCAGATATCAGGTATATATGATGATAATATGATAAGATGAGATGGTCATACCATTTGGGGTATTTATAGCCGAAGGTAGGTTTCCAAGGGGTTTAGCCGGCCCAACACGCTACCAACTGTAACCTATGCACGTGCCCTGCCTGTGAGTGGTGGATAGGTAGCGGCTGACACAGAGCAGGCGTGTCGTGCACTCTTCCTCTTCTGCCAACAACAGGCTAGGCACGTGGTATGGCAGGAGTTGGTGGGTAGGCGGCGGCTATTGGTCACAGTGCTGTGGCGTGCTGTCTGCCATGCTGCTGTCAGCGAGCTGTCGCATTCTTGGTCAGATCTTTTGTCTGTACCTCGTCAGGTATCACACAAAAGATCCTCCATCATACGGACTGGCTCATTTAGGCGGGAGTTTTCCCCCTCCCGCCTTTGCTCATTCCTTCAGGTGACACTGGGGAGAGTTAAGTGCCTAGTGCGTGTAGCCATGCTGCGCGGGTGGCCTTCCCTCATGGCTTGTATCCGAGGCTGCGGGAACAGGCGGAGTCCTTCACCATGGGAGGCATTTCCTGCGGGACCAGCTTGCATACTGCGCGTAAGGACGTCACTTCTCTGAGCATGGTTGGTCCTGCGGATCCAGTTGGTCTCTGCGCAGACGTCCCTGTTTAAGGTGAGTCTTGCGGGTCCAACTGGGCTCTGCTGGGACCTACCTCTTCATTAGTTACTCCATATTCAACCTTAAACGTTCTGAGCTTCTTTTATCATCATGGATCCTTCTAAATCTTTTCAACATCCATTGTCATCTCTTACAACTGCTCCAGTGTCTTAAAAGATATTAAAAACAATCCAAAGTAGAATCCATTCCACCAAACAAGTTTCACAAAATAATGTGACATACTTATGATAATTGTATTATATATGACGACAATTGCTCGTTTAAAGTGGTATAAAGCGTGCCAAAAAATGCAACGAACAGTGGTGGTGGCAACGTTGACAGTGTAAATTTTATAATGTTGTTTGATGAAAGTCTTCAACGAAAGTGGGCAGGGAAATCACGGAATACAAGACAATGAATGAGTAATTATAGTAAAAATTCAATGTGATATTTCTATTTAACATCTTCGTATTTATGCGTTCTCAGTTTCAGGCCTTTTTGTGTTTTGCCATCAATTAGTAATTTTCAATTGTTGATTTTTAAAAGATGATGATCAAAACTCTTTTTAACTTCTAAATCAATAACAAGAACCAGCATTTTATCTTTGTTTATTGGCGCCAATCAACCTGTAAAAACTAACCTAGCAAGGCAACAACATTTTGTTTCACATATGTAAGGTCGATAATTCTGGTCGTGTTTGGGACAATGGGTCATGTTACGGGTTGACCAAATAATTACGTGTCATTTTCATGTCGACTTGTTTTTGACACAGCTTTTAATTTTATCAGCTTAGTCTTGAGTCATTTAAATTATTACGTTAGGTTCGAGTCTCATTTGGTAACCCATTTTTCCAAACCTCCCTTGGCCAGACTGAAGCAAGCTCCTTGCTTGGAACCATTTTCTCATGAGAATAACATGCAACCAACACACAAACTATGAACATTTGTGTATATTGGTACAAAAGATCTCAGACTTGAATAATTAAAGCCTTTTTAAATCAAATGTTTAAACATTGCATTTTCATTTTTAAGAGAAAACATACCTTGAAATTACAAAAACTCAACGGATTCGTGGAAAACAATAATAGGGGACTTGATGAAATCACCTGAACTTATTAGAGCTTAAACAATGACAAATCCTTGTGCTTCAACATCAATTTCCTGGAAGAAAATCAAATCACAGAGTTAAGTTACGCTTGACTAGGGACAGTTTAATGGCTACAGCCACTTAAAAGTTCAAATAAACGTAAGACGATAATTAGAATACCTATGACAATACTTGTTTGTGAACCAGCTCTTCCACATCATCTTTGACTACATAGTGGCTGTTCATGTGTGCGCGCCGTGCCTATGCTATTCACAGCTATATGTAGCAGGAGGCCGTGTATGTTGAGATTTCTTTCAGGGATATAAGACCATATGACTCAAGCTGCCACCTAGACCCAATAACACGTAGGCCTTTCAGTTTAAAAATGCTGTGTGGAAGACTATCTATGCCTGTACCTACTATATTTAACTCAGTCAAACATTCTAAACTTCCTAGTTCCTCTGGCAATCTCTCAACTTGAGTACAATAAGGGAGATGCAGGAACTTTAAACTTTTCATCTTACAGAAGCTGTTCGGTATATCTCGTAAGAGTATACAATCCGTTAGGTTCAACTCCTCCAAACACTCTAATCTGCCTATATTTTTGGGCAACTTCTTGAGACGCCGACAAGATTTAAGTTCAAGATATTTCAACCGTTTCAGCATACAAATGCTATCTGGAAGGCGCTCAATGTCTTCAATTGATAAAGTTAGCTTCTCTAGACTTTCTAATTTCTCAAGAAGTGTAGTCAGCCCAAGCTTAAGGTTGCTCAACTTAGAACCACCAAGGTGGAGGAATTTGAGATATGGAAGTTTAACGGGCAAGTGGAGTTCTACGAAGTCCATACATCCTCCAAGATCTAACATCTCAAGATTTGGAGTCATCCAAAGGTTAAGGATACTAACATTGGAACCATTGAGGTTGAGGAAATTGAGTTTTGGACATTTAACCGGCATACAGAGTTCTACAAAGTTATCACATCCTCTAAGATCTAACATCTCAAGATTTGGAGTTAGCCTAAGGCTAAGGTTACTCACCTTAGAACCACTGAGATTGAGGAATTTGAGGTTTGGACATTCAATAGGCAACTGGAGTTCTACAAAGTCATTACATTCTTCAAGATATAACCTCTCAAGATATGGAGTCAACCCAAGGTTAAGGCTACTCAACTTAGAACCACTCAGGTTGATCAATTTGAGATTTGGACATTCATAGAGCATGTTGAGTTCTAGAAAGTTCTTACATCCATCAAGGTCTAATGTTTCGAGATGTGGGGTTATCCCAAGGTCAAAGGTTTCCAACTTTGACCATCTGAGGTCAAGGAATCCGAGCTTATTAAAAACCTATCATAAGAAGAAATAATATAGATAAATACTAGCATAATGAAAAAATATAACTTGAACAAGCATTATGCATATAAGTCAGCCAACCAAAATTCTACCTTCCTTTCTCCCCCTTCCCATATTTGAGAAATATTGCTCCCAACCATTTCAAGGTTAACCAGCTTTTTTGCTTGAAATGATTTAGGTAAACAGTAAAAAGGATATTGAGGCCAATGTAGAGATTGTAAAGTATTTGGTAAGTATTCACCAACTTGATCAATTTTCCATTCGCGACATTCATCATCCACATAAAGAAATCGAAGATTCTTCATCTTTCTAAGACCTCTCATAATAATTAGTGGATGGAGATCCGAATATTCCAGTTTTATACTTCTTGTTGCTTCAGTACCCTGTAAATAAATAGCTCACATGAAACTTTTGTGATAACAAATTAAAATGTTCTACATTTCCACCTTAAAAATAAACCTGAACCTTACCGACTCATTACCTAATATGTCTTCAATTTCTTCTTTAATCCATAATCTGGTATGTTTGTTAGGCTCATGAGGGTGCAAACGGTGAACAATATTCCTGCCCATTTCTTCTATATGGTCATGGAAGCCCAAATAATCTCCATACTTAGAAAAAGTTATCAAAGATTTCTGCTCAAGAACTCTTAAACCAATTTGAGCATGAAATCCACAGCTTTCAAGTATTCTAATAGCTTTGTCTTTCGTTTTACCTTTCAGTATGCATACAACGTCTAGGAATATTTCTTTCTCATCATCCTCCAGACTATTATAGCTTAATTCCAATTTTACTAGAGTTTCTTTCAACGGAATATCTTTTAGTCGATTAATGGCATCTATCCATTCAAGCTCACTTCTATCACAAAGATGTGAACCCAAAACTTTAATTGTAAAGGGAAGACCAGCAGCATAATGTACAACTTTTCTTGATAGCTTTTCATACCCTTTAATTGAAATCTCTCCTCCAAATGCATACCTACTAAAGAGGCAAATTGCTTCCTCTTCTGATAACAAATTAACATCATGAATAATGCTCACTCCATGTGCTACGAGCACCTGCCGATCTCTTGTTGTGATGATGATTCTACTTCCTGGCTTAAACCAAGTAAGTTCACCTACTAACGCCTCAAGCTGGTATATATCATCCACATCATCTAGTACAACAAGAGCCTTTCTACTAGGCATCATCCTTTTCATCTTATTTTTCCCATCAAAAACATTTTTTACATCAATGCTTTGATCATTTAACACATCAGAAAGGACCTGTTTTTGCAGTCCCCTCAAACCAGATACAGAGCCTTTTGAAACTTCTCGGATATTCTCAACAAAGCAAAAACCTTCGAAATAATTGGATACATGATCAAAAACAGCTCTTGACAAAGTGGTCTTCCCACCACCCCCTATCCCCGTGATCCCTATCATGCGGACATCATCAAGACCAACTTCTAAACTTAAATCCATATCCTTTAGACGGGTCTCCATGCCTATTAAATTCCCATCAACGCTAGACTTATTGAAGTACGGCTTTAGTGAAATGTATTCAGCAATATTATTGACAACCTTCGCTTCAAGCCTGTGTTTTAAAGAAGATTCGACATGAATATTCAATAATACATAGCAAACTTGAAAATTTTGATTTCAAATTTGTAGCATACAGTTAGTTATATATGAAGCAAAAGCATATATGCAATACTTTTTTTACTCCTAACTTGACAGCGAAACATGAAGAGATTACCTAGTGTTGTTCAACTCCCACCCAGCCAGAGAGGCTGCTTCTTTCAGAGCTTCGCTCCATCTCCAAACAGCCCCTTGGTTTCCAACTTTTGCCAAGGCTTCTCCAACCGCTCCACTTTGGTAGCGGACTTCGGTGGGTTCGACATCATAGAAGACAGGGATGGCCGTGTGCTCCATCGTTTTCTGGCTCTCCATGATCTTTACGAGCTCGTCTAAGCACCACGATGAAGATGCGTAGTTCTTGGAGAAAACAATGATGTGAAACTTGGAGTTTTCGATGGATTCCATGAGTTCATCACCGATCTTTCTCCGTTTCGGGAGACTTTCATAATCTTTGTAACTTTCATCATCTTTATAAGTTATAATGCCTCTATGATCAAGAGCATGATAGAGATGATCAACAAAGGTCTTGCGGGTGTCGTCACCCCGGAAGCTCACAAAGACATCATACTTGAACCGCTTTTGAACTGGCGAAGATGAACTAGAAGCCATTGAAACGTGATGAATGAAGAAATTTTAGGATTGCAAACGAAATCGGAAGAAGAGATGATGAGTTTGGTAAAACAAATTTCAATTTCAATGGCGTGGAGAAAGGAAAGACCAAATTTAGTCAACGGGTAGATAAGACAAGATCCCTCACTTGGTTTTTCGAAATGACATAGACGGTCCCTCCTTTTATATATATATATATATATCTTTTTAACGGCCAACAAACATAGAATGTCTAAGTACTCTGTACGGGGTGACCCAATGGCAAAAGACCACCGCTAGCTGGGCCAACCCGGCCGTACAGAGCCCTTAAGCGCCTCCAAGTTATCTCCAATTCCGGGGAAAACCCACTGGTGGTAAAACCCGGATGCCCTCAGGATCGAACTGAAAATCACAAAGATCTTAGTCTTTCTTCATTGAGCCACCCATATCTCCCCAAAGTATTGTAGACGGTCCCTCCTACAACCGTAAAGCCGGTTTCACTTCACATAATAATAGATTGGAATTGGAATTGGAATTGGAATTGGAAATTGCATATAGTTTTTTTTTTTTAGACATATAGTTTGGAATCGGAAAGATTTGGATTTGGAATATGAATTTTTCAATAGAAATTGGAATTGGAAAGATTTGAAATCCAATTCAATTCTTAATATGCTCGTTGACAAATAAATTGTAATCTATCACCACAAATATCACCGCATCTCTAGCCAAACCCACCACCTTCAGGTAGAGGTGGCAAATGGGTTGGATTGGGTCGAGCAGATCATGGGCCGGAATTGGTTTGGTTAGAACGGGTTAATTAAACAAATGGTTGTTTTGGTTTGGGTCGGAACGGGTTTTGGGTTTTCTTTTGAACGAGGATAACGGCGGAAACATTTTAGTTTTTTTTTTAATTTTTTTGTTTTTCATTTAGATTTTGTGTTATGATTTTACTATTTTTTTTTAATTATTAGGGGTTTTTTAGTAAGATCAAAAGCCTCTCAAAAAATGTTTAAAAATAATAATAATAAATTCATAACTTAAAACACAAATCAAAAACAAAAAAGTAAAAAAAACTAAAATGTTTTATTCATTGTCCTCGTTAAAAAAATAAAAAAAAAACTCGAGAAATGAGTCGAACCGAAACCCGGGGCGACCGAACTCGAACCGACCCAAAACGTCGACATATCAAAGATTCCTATGAATTTACTTGAATTCCTCCAAATTTTAGAAGGATTTTGAATTCTTTTATTCAAAAGAATCTGAATGAATTGAATTCCAATTCGATTATTTGACAACCAAACACACAAAAATGGAACTAAGATTCCAATTCTAATGAGACGAGCACGCTACGTTATGGGATTTTAATTCCAATTTCTTTGAATTCCCACGAATTATGTGAAACGAGCTCGCCCTAAAGTAATACCAATCATACTAAATTAGTGTGGTTTTGTCGGGTGAGCAGAAAACTGAATTAACCGAACCGAAACTGAATTAATCAAAAAAATCAAACTGGACGATTAACCGACATTTAATTTTTTGTTTTTATAAAAACAAAATTTTTAGTTATGGTTTGATTATCCATTTTCAAATAACCAAACCAAAGTATTAACAGACAGTTATTTTTTTTTTTCTAAAAAAATTAATTTTCGGTTTCGGTTCGGTCATTCGTTTTTTAAAAACAAAAAAATTGAACTGACTGATGGTGATGAAGATTATGAAGACTAAGGTTCTATTTGTTTTTGCTTAAAACGTCTGCAAGGGGCTTACGTCTGCAGGCGCACAGACATAAGCTCCTGAAAACTGTTTGTTTTTTTCAGAAAAAAAGATCTGAAAACTGCTTTTATGGCCTTAAAAAATAAGCTATTGTTCAACTTTTTCACACTTCTTCACACTTTTTCACACTTCTTAACATCCTACCAACACCCAATGTCCAACACTACCACCACCCACCGTGAGCCGCCGCCACCACCACCCACTGTCCGCCGCCACCACCACCACCCACCACCACCGTCCGCCACCACCACCACCGTCCGCCACCACCACCGTCCACCACCACCGTCCGCCACCACCACCGTCCACCACCCACCACCACCACCGTCCATCACCACCACCACCCACTGTCCGCCGCCGCCACCACCCACCACCACCGTCCACCACCCACCACCACCACTTTCTGCCACCACCACCACCACCACCTTCCCGCCACCACTACGGTCCACCAATCCACCATCCATCACCACCATCACCCCAACGTTGGCCACAACCACCGTCCATTACCACCACCCACCACCACCGTCTGCCACCACCGCCTTGCCACCACCCACCGTCTGCCACCACCACCGCCCCGCCACCACTACTGTCCATCAGAACCGCCACCCACCGCTGGCCTCCCCCCTTTGATCGCGATTAACAACCAAACCTAGCTCCGCCTTAAACCGCCAGCATCGTCTCATTCTGCAAACATTGAACATATGAAAGGGTTGTGTTCAGAAAATTGAAGAGATGGGTTTTGGTCATTTGGTTGGAAACCACAATACACGGTGATCCACTTCCACCATTCATTCCGGCGATGGTTCCACCGAGCAACAAAGCCATTGTATCACCTAATCGAGCACACCATTCTTCATTTCAACCTTTGGCAATATCAGATCCATAGTTTGTGTAACAATCGCATTTTCGGACCTGAAAACCCAACTCGTTTAATTTTTTTTATGTTAGTTTTTTTGATATATGGTTATTAAATCAAAATAATAAATTTATTTTTTTTCCTTCGATCATGTATTTTTATTTCCCAACGTCTGGATTAGTTTCGCTTATTTTATATAATATTATAACTATCGCAAATGTGCAAAAACCACACCTAACATTTGTTTTGGTGTTTACTTTTTTTTACCATTACTTCAATGATTTAATTAAATACTAATTTATTTAAACTATTTTATATAAAAACTAATATCGTTTTCACTCGTTTAAAGAACCGAACACCGTTGAACTCTCAAAATAAATCCTCATATAAACTTTTTCCGTATATATATATATGTGTGTGTATTTATTTATTTATATAAATACAACCCAATATAAATTTAAATATAATTAAACTCAAAATAATTTTACTTGTTTAACGAACCGATGCTAAACTTCCAACATTAAATTTTCATTTAAACGTTTTCATATATATTATAATTATAAATATATATTTTTCTTAGTAAGTAAATAATTAATCTAAGTTGTTATACTCGTTTAAATAAATCAGTTATCGCAAAACTTTTGAAAACGAGATCTTTTGTTTCAATTTATGAATGTATATAATAGTAAACTGACAATTAATTATTTTAAAAATCAATATATAACTTATAAAAATAATATTTAAATTGATTAAATTTTAACTCGACTTTATTAAAATATAGTAAATGCCTTATCAATCCTAAATCCGTTATAAACCCATCATGCCATGTCTTGTCCGTTTATGTCATTTAGATATTCGTTTTTATTATACCCTTAAAATTAGGGCTTATCGGTGAAGCATCTCGTGGAACTAACAATTCATTTCTAACTGTTACCTTATTCCTTTATTCAAGCAAGTAATTGTAACATTTCGGATTTTTCAAACCGTATTCGTTTACGATTAACCCGACCCGAATCATTTAATATGCTTGATTATTTTATTCTTGGAAAAATCTTATTAAACAGTGTTCATTTACTTAAATACTTCAAACTCATACATATTATTTTAATTCTTGACTCGTCCTCGAGGCTTCACTAGTATTAATTAATATACATACATATACATACACATACGCATCCCCATTATTTCATATAAACTCATTCCTACAACTCACATGTCATCTTACACATTTTCATCCTTGGTCCCCGTAGAATGTTTTCCCTTGGAAATCATCGTCATAATCAGCATCGTTCACCTGCTTCTCGTGTTTGCTGATCGACTACTATAATCGACAAGGAGTTTGCTGCTGTATTCCGTTAACCAAACAACCGCCAATCTCGATAAAAACTAAAATACACCGAACAAGAAATCTTATACTAACTCATATCCGTTAAAATATTATTTAAATTATATTTTCTTATTTATATCTATATCCTCAAACTATAAATTTCTAAGTACATTTAAATCCTTATCCTCAACTTTAAACTATAAATATTTTATCATCTCTTGTTTTCCTCAACATCATGATGGTTTTCACAACTTATTTTCCACTTTATAAATCTTTATTATTAAAATTCAATTATTGTAATTTTTATTATTATTAAACTAAATTATGTATTCTCTAAATTTAAATTCCATTTTTAAATTTAAAATTCCCATTAATTAATTTAACTTTTATTATTAAATTGACTTTTTAATTCAACCTTCATCATAGATATTTCCACTACCAACTTTGATTTTTGAAAGTTTTGATAAATTCGTAATTGTTAGAATAATCATGGTGGTTCATGCATTTCTAGCCTTGCATTTATCTCAATTTATTATATGCTTTACTTTAATTTAGAATTTGTTATTTACTTAAATTTCCATTGTCTATAATTCAATTTATATATTTCCAAATATTTATAACGATTTTATGAAAAAGGAAAAATTCACGAACTCACAATTTAATTTAATTTAATATCTTCAATTACATACTTTGTATTTTATCTAATTTTAAAGATTTGATTGGAATAGGACTATCTCGGTGGGTCGGGAATATCCGTTTCCCAGTTTAATCTATTAAACAACTTAATTCAAATAAGTACATTTTTGCATTATCATTAATATTTAAATTACTAACTATTATAATATTTTAGAATATCTTAATCAAATTAATCTAAATCTCAAAATCACCAACTTGAAAAGCTATGACCTTATATTAATTTCTCTTTAAACTTAGAAGTACTTAAATTAACCAAACGCGACTCACCAAAATTTTCGTTAACTATGTTTTATATTCTCGATCTTAGAAAGAATACGATCTTTGAGGACTCCGCATGCCATTAACTATTTGTTATAAATTAAACCTTCGCATAATTCACCCCCTGAATAAAATTCCTTTATCGAAGTTAATCTATTAGGATCTTGTATCTCCATCTCGTTTCCTTAATCTCGATTATCACAATAATATATGTTTCACCAAATCTATTTTCTTCAATCTTCAAAATTTTACTTTTAAAAGCAAAGTGGTTTACGAAATCTCACGGTTTTATTAATTCAACTCGAACATTTATTAATTTGAAATTATATTTAGAATTATCAAAACAATTATTTTCTCTTAAAAATTTTATTTAAAACGTTTTATAACCCACAATGGAATGGATTATGCGAACCATCCGACGATCTAAGTAATTAGGGGTTGACACGTAATTACCAAAATCCTCGCATGGAAAGCATAATATGTACAATTGTGTGTCATGATTTAGAACCGAAAGTAATTTGAGTAACGGTACAAATGATAAGATGATAAGGACATGGTGGATACGCCGCTGGTACATCCTATATATAAGTGCCCTTATCGGATTGCCATTCGAAGCGTTGCTTCGGTTATTAGAAGTTCTATATTATGATATTTTCCTTAAAAGTTTAAATTGTTTTCAAAACGACTATGTTTTGGTTTTCCTCAATTTCGGGACAAAATTCCCTAAGTAGGGGAGACTGTAACATTTTTGATTTTTCAAACCGTATTCGTTTACGATTAACCCGACCCGAATCATTTTTAGATCTTTAACATTAATCAAAATAAAGTATTTAAAAGTAATTAAGTTTCTAATAACTCACTTTAAACCCTTGTACTTTAAATCATGTTTAAATCATTAGAAAGTTCACTTAATGACCAAAAACCAAAATACAAGGACCAAACTTGCCAATTTGTGAACCCTTCCCCCTCCGGTGGTCGGAGCGCCGCGCGACGGCGGGCTCCTGGCTGGCCGCGCAGCGTGGTGGGAGGCCTGTGCAGAATCCATAGTTCGTTTTCGTTTAACAACTCGTTTAAGGTATAAAATCGCTTATTTTCGACATATTAGAGAGAAGTAAGTACCAAGTAATCATCATATAACTAAAATATCATTCCTAATTCGTTTTCCCCTAGTCAAGATTATATCTTTTAGTGTATTTCGTTGATTCTTTTCTTAAAACGTATTTACTTGCTTAAACGGGCCAAAAAGCCTATAATTAGTTCGGTTTATGTTTTTCTATATAAACAACCATTAAACATCTGCTGTAAACTTTAAACAAACCCTAAAGAACATCCTCTAGCCGTCCCTTACCTCTGTACATCCTCCAACCCTTCGGTTTTTGCATATTTGTTAAAGATTTAAGACTTGTTCGTTGACTTAGAAAACTCAAGGACCTTTGACTTTTGTTTCTCATCATTCCTTTCACTTTCTGGGTAAGTTTTAACTGTAAAATCGTTCATATATATTCCCTAGTCAATAACCTTCAATAAATTTCAGTGATTGAAGAGTGTTGACTGGTCAATTGCTTTAAAACCCGATTAAGGGTAAAACAGTCAACAAGTTTGACTTTGCGTTTTCTCATGCTTCTGGTTAGATTCAATGTTCGGTTCAGAAAACTTTTATTCTTGAAACGTGATTTTAAGGTTACTGCCTAAAACCCGACTTCCTACTCGCTGTTCGGATTCTGGTCAGTACCAGCTCGCTTAAACGTTTAATTCAACATAACTAGAGTTCTACTCATCCGTTTGGATTGATTCCAGTGGAATTAAGTTCTTTTTTATTTATAGTTTCATATCACAAAGTTTCAGGTTCTGATCAGTTATCTCGTTTGACACGTATTGGACGACTCGCTTATCCGTTTACTCGTTTATTCTTAATTATATTCATTTGCCTTCCATCTAAGGTGAGTTTGATCATTCCCCTTTTTACACACTGTTTTCTAACGTTTTGGGGACATATGAGTACTTACTCATATTTTCTATTATATATATATACTCAAAATTGCAAACATAATTATTGTGTGAATATCAGTTGAATGCTATTTGCTAATTGCTAATTGCTACATCTTTACTTGTTTACCTAATAATGTTTCGGAGAGGTCCAACATATCCCCTTTTGTATAGGGTTCTCATTAGTATGATCATACGACTGTCTTAGTAACCAGAGCCCGATTCGCTTGGCAAAGGTAAACCGACAATTTAGTCATTGTAATCAATGCCCGATTCGTTTGGCAACGATTCATTTGCACACGAATATACTTGATTTTGGTTTGTTAGTTGGATTGATTATTACCACATAGATTGGTTTGCGCATTTATCAATTATCTATATATATATATCATTATTTGTTGTTTCAAAATTGGTGAACATCTCACTCAACATGTGTTGTTGATCAAACTCCATTTTCTACGCATATGCAGGTTGAATGAAGTTGAAGTATGACCGCTTAGACAAGACCTTAGGGTTATAATAAAGACAAACTTGGATTTAAACTTGTTATATTTATTTATTTGAATTGTCTTTGTTGTTTTGATTATTGTGTGTATTATTTGAATAAAATAATTAATTAGATATTGTCATTTATAATTATGATAGTATCTTCGAGCTGTGAGCAATCGGATCACGCCCCGGCATTTCCGCCTTAGGTTGGGGTGTGACAGTAATCACACCCCCTTTTTCTCTATTTTTGTTTTGGGGGCATTATGCGTACTAGAAACTATTATTATAATATTATTTCGCTCAAACACAATTCTGTTAATTGCGTGGTTGTGATGATGCTCGATTAATTGTTGATTGCTATATGAATTATGTGTTTACTTCTTTATGGTTGGTTGGTATCTCATCCTCATCCTCATAGTTTTATCATACGCCGTTCGAGCAGACATGTCCGAATCTAGTGGCATGTTCGAAAAGACACTTTTGTTTATTTTATTTATGTTGTTATTGGTTGCGAATTCGTCCGAGTAGACATGTCCGTATTCTAGTGGCATGATTGAAAAGACACTTATACTTGTTTATATTAATTGATGCTATTCACATACGCAAGGAATTGTTTATTTATCATATTAATATTGTTATATTTACACCAATTGTGAATTACTCGCTCAACATGTGTTGTTGACAAATTATTTTAATGCATAATGCAGGTTGTTATAAGAAGTTATCTGAAGTGAAGACATAGACTTGGACTTTAAGCTAAAATTTATAAAGTTAAAATGTTGTATCAAATTATTTTAAACTTTTGAATTGTTTGTGTACGATTGATATGAATAAGTAAATTTAGATATTGACACTTATTATTATTAGTGTCTTTAAGCTATGATACAAATACGTCGCGCCCCGGCATATTCCGCCGTAGGTTGGGGTGTGACAGTTTGAGCTCCTAATTTGAACACATGGATGATGGTGTTAGGTGGTGATGGTGATAGCAGGTGTGATTGCAAGTGGTTAGTGTACGCAGTGGTGGTGGGTTAGTTGTGTGTTGGTGATGTTCGATGACCTTTTTCCTTTACAAATCCCACCTTTTACTTCCCCTCTCCTTGAGGATGATTCGTGTAACATATACGTAGTAACTGTAAGAGGGACACACCTGTACACCGATCTCTTGACACCAAGGCTTGCGAGCCTAAGGAAGTGCAATGCGCACAAATCTCGATCAGCCGTGAGACCTGGTTGCCTTCCTAGAGGGTGAGGTGTGAGTGTGAAACTTGTTAAGCCAAAACGTATCACACCAAACGTTCACGAACCTAATACCCTCATTGTATCAATCGTGGTCATATGATGATGACACCCTTAATTTATAATCGAATTCACGGTGATACGTGGCTAAACTTGGTTTTTCCTATGTTGTTTTAGTTGAATGAATGGAAGGGAAAAGCCATGGTGGTTCATGGACACCCCCAACCGTTCGCATCAATGCCTCATATCCTGATTTTAATCGATTTTCGAACATTTTGTTGAAATAAAGCCATGATGATACATGGATAACTCAATAACTAAGTTTTATTATTGAATTTATTTATAAATGTCAATGTTGTTTTCTCATTTTTATTATAAAAAACCTTGGTGATTTCATAAACTTATGTGATTCATTTCATACTATCAAAATTTTGAAGATTATATTTTAAAATCTTTTCATAAATGATAAAATTTTCAAATTCAACCCCAAGGGATTTAAGGATTATTTATTCTATTTTATTTTATTTTATTCCTTTTCAACCTTTAGACATGTGACAATCTACATTTTTTCGTAATCACATATATTTACAATACATACCCAAGTCTTATGAAAATTTTATACTTGGAACCCACACATTTACATCAATTACTCGAATCTCATAAAATTTTACACATTTTCCCCGCAGCATGTCTTCTCGCCTTCTCAACTGTCTTCGTCATACCGGTAATTCTGGACGTAGCATATCATCTCTCATTACGAATTATAAGATGTTTGGGAAAATTAAAGTTTATAAGTGGATAACTTAGAGCATTCTCAGCAACTCCTTTAAAATATTGTGAGAAATCTCTAAAAATTTTTTGAAGATTGCAAGTGATTGTGAGTGGATTAGAGAGAAAATTTTAAAGAGATGAGTAAATTTTGAGGAACAGTGCTTCTACACTATTTAATTTTCTCTCTCATATACAATTAAATAGTGTAGAAACACTATATTTTCTCTCTCATATACAATTAAATAATATTTTTTTACATTTTTATTGTTATCTTTTTTCTCTCTTTCACTTGCAACCGTTTTCTAATATATTAAAAAAATAAAGGTTAAACAGCGTTTCTCCAAATTTACTCATTTTTTTAAAATTTTCTCTTTCCTCCACTCACAACCGCTTACAACTCTCTATAAAAATTTAGAGATTCCTCTCACATAATTATAGAGGAGCTGTTGTGAATGTTCTTATTGAGATAGAGATAGAGAAGCTGTCGAGAATGCTCTTATAGATGTATTGGTTTTTATTGGTCCCAACTATCAGCTTTTGGTCGTTGCCGGTCCCAACTAGTGAATTGGCTGCAGATGGTCCCAACTTTTAATGTATTTGTTTCCAACGGTCCGCGACTAATAGAATCCTAACGTCGTTACTTGCAGGTCGCCGAAAAAACGTTTTCGGCCGGAAAAGTCACATTTTTTGCCGGTAAACTCAACATTTTCGTCCCAAACATATTTGTAACCTCAGATCGGACCTTTAGGACCCTTATTCTAGCAAAAAAAGCCCCTGTTATTGAGGTCACTGGAACCTTGGAACCATCGTCGGAATCGATTGGTGGTACTCAAATGCTGGTGGTTGGTTGGTCGTGAGTCAGTTTATAGTAGTGGTGTTTAGGCTGAGTTTACCGGCAAAAAATGTGACTTTTCCGGCCAAATCGTTTTTCCGGCAACCTATTCGCGGACCGTTGTGAACAAATACGTTAAAAGTTGAGACCATCAGCAGCCAATTCTTTGGTTAGGACCAATAACGACCAAAGAATAATAGTTGAAATTAATAAAAACCAATACACTATATTAGTTACAACTTCGTCCTTATTAGATACAAGCCCCCAAACGCCCCCAAGTATTTTATAATTTCTGTTCAACAAGCCAAAATTTTGAACCCAGATATGCTTAATTTTTTGAAGTTCTTCGATTACTAATTAACTCACTTTTCTTTTCATGGAGAAAACATTTAGGGTATGTTTGGTTGGAGATAATGGAATGAAGGGGGAATGGAATGGGAGAAAGAATGGAATGGACAAGAGAATGAAATGAATCATTACCATTCATTTGTCTTGTTTGGTTAACCTATAGGAATGAAATGAATTATTACTTTATGTTGTTTGGTATCCAAAAAATTGTAGGAATGAACTAGAAATAATAAAAGCACTCATATCTTAAAGTAATATATTTTTCCAAAATAAATAAAAAAGTACTATGGCGACGGTGGTGGCGATCAGGTGATATGGCAGATGGTTGTGGTAGTGGTGGAGATAAGCGATGGTAGCATTGATAGTGATGGCGATAGTAGGATGGCGCCAACGGTGGTGGCGATTAAGTGGTGGTGGTAAGGCAACGACAATGGTCGTGGTGGCGATGAGGGCTAGACGGAGACGGTGACAATGGTTGCGGTGGTTACAGCAACGATGGTGGCCGCGGCGGCGGCGCTGATGGTAAGGTGGAGGTGGTGGCGGCGGCAGTGTTGGTGGTGGAGATGGTAGTGGTGGTGTTGTTGAGAAAGTAGGGTGAAGGAGGAATGGAATGAAAAAAAAGAAGGGGGGTGGGAAGGAATGGTTTTGATGGAATGAGATTCCATGTGTAATGGATGATTCCATTCCATTGAGCAACCAAAAACCACTATTTTCATTCCCACGTAATGAATCATTCCATTCTCCCTGTCATTACTGCATACCAAACGCTACCTTTGTTGATTTGTTTATGCTTTACTAATTTGCTTTCTTTCATTGCTGATTGTTTATAGGATATGCTAAGTTGTGTTAATATAGCACTATATACTTCCACTTTCATAATCCTTTCTTTATTATTTTACTAATTGGATCATTTTTATTCTATTCTCCATGTATCGGATCTCTTTATGGGCTGACAATACATCTTGGCACGCCCTCCAACTCGCCCATAATGGAGCTTCATCCAGCTGACTCTCACTGAGTCACTGGTCTCCTCTTTCCGACAATAATAATCATATCGTTCAATTTCTGACAAGTTGCAACTGGCAACACCTTTGCTTATTTTAGAGCATTCTCAACCCATCCTTTAAAAGTATGTGAGGAAGTTTGCAAATTATAGGGTGAGGTTTTGAGTGGTTGTGAGTGTAAATTATAGGGTGAAGAGAGAAAATGTAGTGATTTTTTTGTAAATTGGGGAAACTTTGTTTGCCCATATTTATTTTTAATATTTGTTGAATTGGTTGTGAGTAGAGGATAGAGAATACCGTAATGATAAATGTACAAAAAAATATTATTTAATTGAACATCATAGAGAAATGCAGTGTTATTTAGTGTAATTATAGATATGGGGATGATGGACGGGCTGGGAATGCTCTTAATGCAATAAAATTTAAATAATCAATAAATATTAACTTGAAAGGTTAAATTGACATATTGCATGGTTGCATGGGGGTAGGGGCTTTTAAAAATATGCGAATCCGAATCCAAATAATCCAAAATTTCAGATATTCGAATCTCGGATATCCGAGTTTTCGGATTCGGATAATGATTTTGAAAAAGTTCGGATAGTTCGGATATTTATCCGAAATATTTTTTTAATTATTAAATAATAAATATTTTTTTATAAATTTCGGATAATTTTTGGATATTTCGAATAATTTTTCAGATATTTCGGATACTTCGGATAATTTTGTGGATATTTTGGACAATTTTTGGATATTTCGGATATCCAAAATATTTTTAAAAGTAGTTTTATAAATTTTTGTATAGTTATTATTTTTTTCGGATATCTAGTTTACTGTCCGATCGGATATCAAAAATTTCGGATATCTGAAATTTCAAATTCGAATTTGGATAGTGAAATCCAGTAATCCCCTATCCGAGAAGTCCGGATATCTAAAGTTCAAATATCCGACTTTAAACACCTCTATTATAACATAGGTTAGGAGTCTTTGAATAAAGCTTTTAAAGATTGGTTAGGAGTCTTTGAATATTAAAGCTTTAAAGATGCTGGTTTTCTTAATAGGAGTTAAAAGGTCATGAGGAAATGACCAATAACTATGTTTTAAGACAAAGCATTATAGTATTTGGAAATCTTGATACTTGGTTTAGCTCATGTAATTCATACATCCAAACAGGCCAGGCTAAAAGGGAGGGCGAGGAGGATGACGGACCTAGGTCCACTATTTCGAGAGGCCCATAACTGCTAAAAAATAAAATTTATATTTTATATATTATTATGTTTTAAGACAAAAGGCTACAAAATGACCATTTGGTTGAATGGAAAGTGTTTTAAACTATGAAAACAAAGGTCATAAGTTAAATTCCCACAATTAGTGTTCTATTTTATAGAAGAAAACTTTTACTTGTGTTATATATAAATATATATGTCTTTTTAGTAACACGTTTATTATTAATTGCTTGTTTGGGCTTTTAAAGGTAACCTTATTGGTAAAATTGTTAAATTATCTGTTATATAATTGAGAACACGATTTTTGTGGCCCGTTTTCTTACTCGTCCCAGGCCCAAATTTTTAAGAAGTTCTCGAAGAAGGCCCGCATCCAAACAAAATGTTTTTCAGTTTATGTATTTTGTTACTATTTATTGTTAACGGCTCATGATGTGTGCTATGAGTAGAAATAAACACAAAGTATTTTGTCCATTGATTTCATGGTCAAATTTTACTTTTCAAGATAAAAGACAATAAGACGAACAGTTGTTAATTAAGATTACAAATAGATGAAAAAGAAATAAATAATAATAAAAAAATTGAAACAAATAAGAGAGTGTGTGTGTATGGGGTGGGGGTGGGGGGTGATTTGTAGTTAAACGAAAGTAATCCAATGAGAACTGTCTAAAAAGAAAAGTAGTAATCCAACGAGAGAAGCAGAGTCCATTGGTGTGATTAAGGGTGGAAACGAGAGCTTGACTCAGACTCGAGCTTGAGTCCGTCTCGTTTCGAGCTCCTCCTTTTCCTAAAGCTCAGCCTTGACTCGGGCTAGGCTCGTTTATTACTTATTAATAATATGTATATTTTTAATATTTTTATATATATTGAGAAAAACTTTAAAAGAGCCTAAGGTCAGCTGATAGTGTGAATTTATATATTGATGTCCAAATATGAAAAAAAAACTTAGAAATGCACAATGCTTATTAGGCTCGATGAGCCTTAACAATCTTCACATACAAGGCTCGATAAAACTTGCCTCTTTTTGAGCTTTTTGTCAATCCGACCTTGATTGAAGTTAGGAGAAAATACAATAAAGTTTGAATATAATTAAAAAAATAATATTTTTAAGAGGGGCAAAATGGCTATAAACTAAAAATTAACTTAGAAAAGTACATATAATATTTTAGTTTAAGGTTTAATATTAATTAAACCTTAAATTAACAAATAAACAATACACATTTGAGTATATTGTCATAACTAAGATATAGCCTATATAATATGCGGATGGTTAAAAAATGCAACGAAAAAATTAAATTAATAATATACATAAGAACATACCTTTTAGATTCATAAGATATAAATAACTCTAAAATTTTATAATTCATAAATATCTAAAAACTAATTTAATACAACATTAAAAATTATATTTGTAACTTTGTTAGCAATTCTATAAATAATAATAGCATTAGTTGACATCTTAGTTGATTACTCTGGTTGAAATTCATGTAAAAAAATGGTCTTGTTTTAATAGTATTGGTACATCCTTCCAAAAAAAAAAAACCAGAAATTTATTATGAGGACATTCTAAAATCACAGAAATTTAAAATTTCAAAATGGATTGCTTGAAACGTCAGTTAGGCACTTGATGAAATAACCAAAGCTTGACCAGTTGCTTCAACGGGCTCTTTCAAAGCTCACTGAAATCATCCCATGAGTACATACAAAAGACTCAGTGCTTCAATGGGGTCTTTCACAATTATAAGTAGCAGGTGGCTGTGTAGTCTGAGATTTTTGTGAAGAATGTAAAACCATGTGACTCAAGCAGCCCCGTAAAACATACAACATACAGACCTTTCAATTTAAAAAGGCTCTCGGGAAGATGATTAATTCGTGCACCTTCTATATTTAACTCTTTCAAAGATCTGAAACCTCCAACTTCCTCAGGCAATTTCTTAGCTCCTATATACGGAAGATGTAAATTTTTTAAACATTTGATCATACAAATGCTGTCTGGGATAGATCGTAAAGATGAACAATCAATTAGGTGTAACTCCTCTAAACACTCTAATTTGCATATATCCTCAGGTAGCTGCTTGAGGCCTCGACAAGATTTAAGTTTAAGATATTTCAGATTTTTTAACATACAAATGTCATCCGGAAGAAGCTTCTCTTTAGTTGACAAAGTTAGCTTCTCAAGATGTGGAGTTAGCCCGAAGGCAAGGCTACTCACCTTAGAACCACCAAGGTCGAGCAATTTGAGTTTTAGAAGTTCATCAAGCATTTGGAGTTCTTCAAATTCGTCACATCCTTCAAGATATAATTCCACAAGATTTGGAGTAAGCCCAAGGTTAAGGTTACTCAACTTAGAACCACTGAGATTGAGGAATTTGAGCTTTAGAAGTTTATCTGGCATGTTGAGTTCTACAAACTCATTACATCCTCTGAGATCTAACGTCTCAAGACGCTGAGCCTTCCCGAGGTCAAAGTTTCTTAACTTTGAAACCTTGAGATCAAGGAATCTGAGCTTCTTAAGAATCTATCATAAGAAGAATAAAAAGGCGATTACTGGCGTATTGACAGAATATAGCATTATAATTCGTCACGTAAGACAATCTAGTCATTATTTATTTATTTTTTTTTACCAGCAACTTTAATTAAAAAACACTCTTACCGGTTAGAAAAGCCTAACCGGAAGGGAAAAAAACCCAATAATTATGTTGTTAGCTTCAACTCGTTCGAATAAGAATCTTTACCTTTATTTCTCCTCCTTCCGATAGTTGAGAGATGCTGCTCTCACTCATTTCAAGGTTAACGAGTTTTTTTGCTTGAAATGATTTAGGTAAACATGACAAAGAGTAACCATGCCAACACACACATTGTAAAGAATTTGGTAAGTTGGCAATGTTATGGTTGAATGGAGATGTGCATACATCAGTTTGATTTCCGCTGTCCAAGTAAAGCAATCTAAGTTTTGTCATTTTTGTAAGACCCTTCATAATAGTATCTAGACTAAGTTGCATAGTTGACAGTTTTATACTTTTTGTAGCTTCGGTACCCTGTAAATAAAATTGACATGAATTTTATTAATAATAAACGAAAATGTGTTAATTTTCCACCTTACAAATAAACTTGAATCTTACCAAACCATCAACCAGTATATCTTTATTTTCTTCTTTAATCCATAATCGACTATGTTTGCTAGGATCATCAGGGTCCACACGACGAACAATATCCCAGCCCATTTCTTCTATATGACCATGCAAACCCAAATGTCCAGTATCAGAAACAGTTATCAGAGATCTCTGCTCAAAAACCTTTAAAGCAAGTTCAGCATGATAACCACAACTTTTAAGTATTCTTTTTGCTTTGTCTTTCTGTTCACCTTTCAGTATGCATGCAACATCTAGGAATATATTTTTCTGCTCATCATCTAGACCATTATAGCTTAATTCCAATATTTCCAAAGTTGGCTTCCACAGAATTGCATTTAGTCTTTTTATAGTTTTTTTCCATTCACGCGCAGTTTTATCACAAAGAGAGGAACCCAAAACTTTGATTGTTAAGGGAAGACCTTGAGCATAAAGTAAAGCTTTTCTAGACAGTTCTTCATACTCTTGAGTTGGAACCCCTCCCTCGAATGCACACCTAAGGAAGAGGCGAATTGCTTCCTCTTCTGATAACAAATCGACATCATGAATAACATCCACTTTATGTTTTAACAGCGGGTCTGTACCTCTTGTTGTGATGATGATTCTACTTCCCGGCTTAAACCAAGTAGTGGCACCTGCTAACGCCTTAAGCTGGTCTATATCATCCACGTCATCTAGAACTAGAAGAACCTTTCTACTACGCATCCTCCTTCTCATCATACTTTCCCCCTCAAAAACATCTTTTACAACAGTGTCATTATCATCAAACACTTCATTTAGAACCTTTTCTTGCAATTCCTTCAAACCAGAGCCTTTTGAAGCTTCTCTAACATTCTCAACGAAGCTTTTACCTTCGAACCGAAAGGATTCATCGTAAAAAACAGCTCTCGCCAACGTGGTCTTCCCAGCTCCTCCCATCCCCTTGATCCCTATCATGCGTACATCATCAGAACCGGTTCCTAATGATGAAACTACTTTCTTTACCCGCGTCTCCATGCCTACTAACTTCTCTTTAAAATTTGAAATGATGATATGTAGCTTCGGTGAAATGTCTTCAACAATCTTTTGGATAAACTTAGCTTCATCCCTATGTGTTAAAGAATATTCAATCAGTTAATTTCAGATCTACAGAATACACTCAGATATAATAAAGAAACAAATATATAAGAGGAGTGGATTACCCATCAAAAGTTTTTCCCAACTCCCACCCAGATAGGTCTGCTGCTTTTTCCATAGCATCTCTCCATCTCCCAGCAGCCTTTTTCTTTACATATTTTTCAAAGGCTTCCCCAACTGACCCTTCTTGATGACGGACTTCGCTGGGTTTCACGTCATAGAAGAGTGGGTAAGCGGTCTGCTTCTTCCTCTAAGCACCACGGTGAAGAAGCATAGTTCTTGGAGAATACAATGATGTAAAATCTCGAGTCTTCAATGGATCTTTGTAAGTGATAATGCCTTTACGCAGAAGAGCTTGGTAGAGATGAGCAACAAATTTCTTACGGGTGTCACCCCTGAAACTCAAAAACACATCATACCGACACCCCTTTGCAATGGATGAATCTGAAGTACATTCCATGTTTGGATTTGGAAAGCAAGTGCAAGAAAGTAAAGCCTCGCAATTGATTTCCCAGAAGATAAGATTTCTAATCTAAGTCAACGAAACAAAATTGCACATTAATAAATTAAAAATAACTGTTTTAAGTTTGTGGTCCATGTTTGGATAGGGAAAGAAAGTGCAAGAAAGTAAACCCTCTCATTTAACTTTGGTATTATTATTATTAGTACTACCATTTCTGATTATGAGTTAATTACTCTAAATGTTTTCGAGCAAATTACATGTAAGCAAACCACAATAAAAATTGGATTTTAATAATTCAAATTATTATCTATAAGCCAATATTAATCTCAACTAGCAATCTAGTTACTAATAACAGTCTCAGTCTAATAGATTACTAACTCCGTTATTCTTTTGATGATATGACATGTGATGTGGTAAAATACTTTTATTTTTAACTATAAAATAATATCATTTATTAATTTAGTAGACCACATCTACTAAACAAAATACACCTAAAATATACCCCCCTCCCCCCGGCCATCTTCAACCCCCATTCCATATGCAGATCACCCACCATCGGCTTCCACCACCCTCAGCCGGCAGCCACCACCAAAACGAGCGGAACTCCCGTCGCTCACCTAACGAGCACCTTTTCCTATGCGAAGTCAAAATATATCAAAAGCAAATTAAAACTATTAGCCAAATTTATGACTAATTTTTGGATTGATTAAATCTTAATCATTAGACTCTTATAAATACCATTAAATTTGGGTTTTTTTTGGACGGCCAACAAACATAGAATGTCTAGGTACTCCCTATGGGATAATCTAATGGCAAAAGGCCTCCACCAGCTGGCCCAACCCAGCCGTACGGAGCCCTTAAGCGTCTCTAAGTTATCTCCAGTTCCAGGGAAAACCCACCGCTCGAAGGCCCACTGGTGGTAAAACCTGGATACCCTCATGATCGAACTGAAAATTACAAAGATCTCAGTCTTCCTTCATTGAGCCACCCATATCCCTCCAAAGTGTTGTAAATGGAAATTGAATTTGAGTCTCCATTAAGAAACCCAAGCTATCTATCACTACACCACAGTGGATGGATCATTAAATTTGGGGTTAATTCCAGCATCAGAAGATTATTTCCACAGTCAAAGTTTATGCAAAAAGGCAAAATCGGATTCTATGGTGAAAATTGATGATCGATTCTTAATGTGAGAGCTCCACTCGTTTTGGAGGTGGCCATTGTCACACCCTAACCTATGACGAAATATGCAGGGCGCGACTGATCACTCAGTAGCTCATATAAATAAGTGTCAATATATAATTATTTTATTGACATAAAATCGAAGTACACTTTACAAATATTCAACAACAAATACAAAACAAATATATAAATTATACAATATTCTCTATTTTGTTGATAACCTAAAGCAATGAGCTTCAAACTTCCAACATCTAACAAAGCTACTTGCAACATGCATAAAAATATGGTTTTGTCAATAAAATATGTTGAGTGAGCAAAACACAAAATTTGATATAATATAATAATAAAATACAATTTATATGCGGATGCAGTATCACATCAATTAAATAAACAATAGCCTAAACAAATAATGCGTTTTTTGGCCATGACGCTAGTTCGGTCAACGGTTACTCAGATGACGTATAATCATATTAACTGAGGATGAGGATGAAGATAAGGTGGCCCAACTGCAATAATAAGCAAACACATAAACAAGTAGCATATATTCAATCAATTGTGCAATACACCTAAACAAATAATAATAGAATTGTGGTTGAGGATTCAATTAGTATAAACAATTAAAATAGTGGTACGCATGTTACCTCCAAAATAAAAGATGAAAAAGGGGTGTGATTACTCACCTTAAAGTAGGCGAGTAATGGTACTAAAATATAATAAACTTGAATTTGAAATAAGCGAGCTAATACAGCTGAATCAACAAAACAAACGTAAATAATAAATTGAGACTTAATTTAGTGAGAGTGATACCGAACCTGTTTGGGATTCCTGCTGGTAAGATAATGAGACTCAGGATCCTTAAGCGAGATTTTGATCCACAAAATTGTCCCCAAAATATAACAAATATGGTCCACGCTATAGCGGTTATATTTTCTTCTTGATGACGTCAGCGAGACCGATTTTGATGAGACGTGATGCAACTTCCCAAGCTCAATTACCGGCACATATTAGAACGTAGGAAATCATTGCCTATATTAACTCGATCTTCGTTTTTTATTATATCTCGCCAGAAGTTCAGGTATCATCCTTCTCTCTTCTTATTTCCTAGGGTTTCTTTGGGATAATGGGTAAAACTACAACGCAATCGTCTTCATCTTTTTTTGGGAATCCGATGAGTGATTTTATAGAGCAAAACCTCCCTACCTCCCCCTTAGCTGAGACCAACAATTTTAACGATAAGAACATTGTCCGGATGAGATCGGATGTTGTGCGGAGGGAACAATACAATTTTCCGACCGTTCAATAGTCGGTTGCGTTCTGATAATGTTTCAAAAATCTAGGTTTATTTTCTTGCATATCCTTTCTCTCATGGCGTTTCCTATCTCTGTTATCCTTTCATTACCAAGAACTATGCTCAGATGATGCCGATGACATGGAGGAACCTCTTCGTGCTCAAGAAGCTCGTCACTTCCCATAACCTGCAGTTTGATGTTTCCGACCTTGCCTCTGTGTATAAGTTGAGAAATCATGGATCCAACAAATTTTTCTTCCAAATAACCCTGGTCAAATCCATTTGATTGAGAATACAACTAAAAATGACGGCAATTAGTATAGGAATTATTTATTCATAAGGCGAGCTTCCTCTTGGTTTGCTACAGCTCTAAATTTGTAGAAACTCGCTCCTCCCACTAGTTAAGCACTCAATAGGATCCTGACTTTATTAAGGACCCCCAAGGTTGAACGATCTTTTCATTTGGAGAACACTGCATCTTCTGCTACCAACCAAACACTTATAAAAAGATAAAATAAGTTGAAGTTGTATAAGGTCTTAACAATCAATTCGGATAATCCCGTATTATCGCGCGGAGAAAGCCAAGGCTTTATACGAAACACCAAGAAATAAAGCAGAATGCTTATGCCTTAACCCTCAGATTGATATTCCTACACGCGTAGAGGATCCAAGACTTAAGCAAAAATAAAGAAAAAAATTAAGCTAAATTTCTTTGCAAAAAATGAACACATGTACACACAGTAATCTTTAAATTTTTCAGAACTTTAAACAAATATTTAACTATGCATCAAGATATTGTACCACTAGATTTGACAAGCATTTATTTTTATATCTTTTCAGCACTTATATAATTTATCAAGCTTATCATATACACCATACAGTTGAGCTTACAACAATTTTTAGTCTAGTTTATCCGGGTCTTTTTACAACATGAACCATATCATAGACCACCACATCTTCCACCCAAAATACTGGGTTGGTTTCCTCATATACCACATCATCAACCTTGTTTTGTGGTATTCTTTTAAGTTAATCTTCCGACATTATTTTATTAAGAAAGATTAAGTATCTATTTTATTAAAAAAATAAATAAATAATCTAGCATTAGTTTATCAAAAAAATATAAAAAAAAATTCCATAAATTGTAGCGTTTTTAAATCTTATATATTAATATACAAACTTGATTAGTTTTTATTTATTTATTATTTTTCACTGGAAGTTCAGCCACCATAGTTTTCTGGATAATCCAATAATTGAGTTTGACTTTTCCTGATCAAGCTTTGACCAAAAAGTTAAAAATGAAACTTTGGCAATCAAACCAATTGCACTGTACAACCAATTAGACTATGTACAATGGGCGCGGTGGATGGGATGATGAGGGCGCGGAACACCGCCGCGGGGCGCCGTTGGTGGGGGCGCAGAAGGGGTTCCGGTGGTCGTGAAGACGGGCGCGGAAAAGGGCCTCTCTCTCTCCTCTCTCACATACACACACATATATATGCATATATATATATATTGGGGCGCCCATGGGGCATTAACCATAGCGGGACGGGCTTCGATGCCTCGTTGTTTACGAGGCGATGACGTGGCGTTGACGTGGCACCATGGAGGGACTTCGATGCCCCTCACCATAGCATACAGCCTTAAAACAACAAATGCTTCTCACTTTGTTGGAATCACACAAATCTGGATTCAGACATCCCAGGTAGAAGCCTTTAACCTTTCCTATTCAAATTTTGACCAAAAAGTCAAAGTTAATTGTTTGACCACAAAACTCAACATACAAATTCGAGACAATCCTGTTTACGCACTTATGCAGCATACTGTACTTGAGTCTGAAACTCCACCAAAAAACTGAATCAAATATATCCCCATGGACCATAAACCAGCTCTTCCGCGGAGCTTTGATTTCTTGTTGTCGGTTGTTTTCGATTATTGACTCCTGTAACATTTATTAGTGGAATGAATTGTTCATTCACATATAAAGATTTCCTAAATTTAAAAAGAGAAAAACACATCCTATGTAAACTTCCCTGGGCTAGCCTTTATGCTTATAACTTGTGAAACTAACGAGACCACATACTCAACATTATGACATACAAATGATATATAAGAATGTAATTAAATCAAGTAGCTATAACAATATATCTAGCATAAAACTAAGTCACAACATGATAAAAAGTTTCACATAGCAACCCAAAATGAAGTGTTGACATCTTAAATCATCTATAATTATAAAACTAATAAACAAGCATGAGTGTCACTATATATATCTAAGCTAGAACACATCAACTATCATAAAACCACAAGTAATCGGCAAATATGGTACAAAGTCGAGAAAAGATCGATAAAATTAAATATTAATACTTTGATTAAATAAGTAGCTGACCTGAAAGGAATTATTCCATCTTCTTCTCTAATATTTTCTTCTTTCTCAGAACAGTAACTATCAAGACACATGACTTATAGCTTAAAACAATTGGAATAAAAATGAAATTCCAAAAGATACTTGATAACAAGATACAAACAAGATCATAACCAAGAGCAGCAACATTGATTCTCTCATTTTGACCAACTGAATAGTTGCAGTATAAGTAATTATGGCCAACGCTGCCGATCGATCAACATTAGATTAGTATGACTTTCCATGAATCCAGCTCAACTAAACTTTGAATATCCAGTTTCCAGCGCGCCATATAATGCAAAAATTCTTCCTTAACAAGTCCCAACATGGTCCCATAGTTGATTTTGACTTTTATATACGTCTTCACAATGAATACCTAATAAATAAATAAATAAATATGTGTATATATAATATTTATAAACTACTATTTGAAATAACTTTGGAAAATCCGTTGTAAATGCCTGAAGTTATATGAAACATAAGCAATATATATTTGTATATACTGCTGCCAATATACCGAATATTATTAACAAAAAAAAAAAAGCATTTTAAGAATCAACATCTTCCACACTCAAAATTCATAGACAAAAAAAAGTAAGTTATATGAGGCTTGTTACGTTGCTATAATCTTATTTTGAAATCACCAAAACCAGATGACATTGCTTGAACTCGATTGACTGCTTGAACCTTATACTAATACATTCAAGGGCTGATACATTCAGAAATGAAAAGTTGTTTAAACATCAATTAAAATAATGCATTTTCTTAAGAAAGTGTTCAAAATCACCAAAACTTGATGGATTTGAGGAAAACAATAATTGGGCACTTGATGAAATCAATTGCGTTCCCACCAGAACATCATTGATTAATTCTTGACTATGGACCGCTTAATGCCTACACAAAATACGTTATATTGAAATTAATCTACCATCACTTCAAGGTTGAAACAAAAATGTAGACATAATTTAACAGAATACCTATTGCGATACTTGTTTGTAAATTTACTCCTGGAAGTCATCCCCTGATCTCAAAGAGGAAACTCATGTTGTGAGTCTCTAACGTAGCAGGAGGCTGTGCATGTAGAGATTTCTTTTAAGGATGTAAAACCAAAAGACTCAAGCCGCCATGTAGACCCAACTATATACAGACCATTCAACCGAAAAATGCTCTGCGGAAGATGCCTTATGCCAGCACCTTCTATATTAATCTCTTCCAAACTTTCCAAACGTCCAAATTCCTTTGGCAATTTCTCAACTAGAATACAAAATTGGAGATCTAAATATTTTAAACTTTTCATGTTGCATATGCTGTTCGGGATATCTCTTAAGGATATACAATCTGTAAGGTGTAATTCCTCTAAACCCTGTAATCTGCCAAGATCATTTGGTAGCTGCTCCAGAAGCTGACAATATCCAAGTTTAAGATATTTCAGATTTTTCAACATGCAAATGCTATCTGGAAGACGCTTAATCTCTTTCATTGACAAAGTTAGGTGCATTAGACTTTCTAAAATGTACAAATCCTTGGGTACTTCTGGAATACCGCCTTCCAGTGTAAGTTCTATTAAATGTTGTAAACCACAAATGCTTGCTGTAAATAACTCAAGATTCCGGAAGGCAAGCTTTTTCAGACATCCTGTGGGAGCGTGGAATTCTAGAAGATAATAACAGTCACTAAGATCTAACATCTCGAGACAGGGATTTGGCCCATGTCTAAGCTTACTCGCCTTAGAACCAATGATTTTGAGGATTTCCAACTTTGAAAATTCAACAGGCATGTGAAGTTCTACAAATTCATAACATCCAACAAGATATAATTCTTCCAGACAAGGAGTCAACCTAAGGTTAAGGTTGGTGACCTTAGAACCACTAAGGCTAAGGATTTTGAGCTTCGGACATTCAACGGGCATGTGGAGTTCAACAAAGGCATTACATCCTTCAAGATATAGCTCCTCTAGACATGGAGTGAGCTCAAGATTAATGTTACCCACCTTAGAACCACTGAGGTTGAGAAATTTGAGCTTTGGATATTCTGTGAGCATTTGGAGTCCTAAAATTTCATTACATCCTCGTAGATTTAACTCTTCAAGGCATGGAGTCAGCCCAATGTTAAAGTTACTGACCTTAGAACCATTGAGGTTGAGGAATTTGAGATTTAGACATTCCATAGGCATGTGCAAGTCTGCAAAGTATCCGCATCTGCCAAGATTTAACATTTCCAAGCATGGAGTCAGCCCAACATTAAGGTTACTCACCTTAGAACCACTAAGATCGAGGGATTTGAGCTTTGGACATTCAATGGGCATCTGGAGTCCTACAAAGTTATTACATCTGTCGAGATATAACTCCTCCAGACATGGAGTCAGACCAATGTTAAAGTAACGAACCTTAGAACCACTCAAATCGAGGTATTTGAGCTTTGGGCATTCAATAGGCATGCATAAATCCACGAAGTATAGACAATTTCTAATATGTAACTCCTCCAGGCATGGAGTCAGCCAAATGTTAAGGTTACTAACCTTAGAACTATTGAGGTTGATGACTTTGAGCTTTGGGCATTCATTTGGAATCATGAGTTCTACAAAGTCATGACATTCATGGAGATCTAACCTCTCCAGACATGGAGTCAACCCAATGTTAAGGGCCTTGATCTTAGAATAACTGAGATCGAGGATTTCAAGCTTTGCATATTTAAAGGCCATGTGGAGTTCTTCAAACTCAGCACACATAAAAAGAAATAATGTCTTGAGATTTGGAGTCATCCCTAGATTAAAGGTTGCTAAGTTTGAGAAACTAAGGTCAAGGAATATTAGCTCATTAAGAACCTACGATAAGAAAAAAATAAAAAATAAAAAAATAAATATAAGTGTAAATGTGAAATAACAAAACTAGCATCATTCAAAACAAGCAATGAACAATTATTCTACCTTTCTTTCTCCCATGTCCCAAAGCTCAAAGGTTTCACTCGCAACATTTTCATGGTTATCAAGCTTGTTTGCATGAAACGCTTTAGGTAAATACCAAAAAGGATAAGAGTGCCAACTTAGATATTTTAAACTATCTGGTAGGTATATGCTATCTTCATCAATTTCCCAATTTGTTTCTTCACTAAATACATGAAGAAATCTAAGTTCCTTCAACTTTCTACGACCTTTCATAATAAGAGATGGATGGAGACTTGTATTTTGCAGGATTATACTTCTTGTAGCTTCTGTACCCTGTAAATTAAAAGGTTGACATTAATATTTGTCATATGAAATATAAATATCCTAGTTTTCCACTTAACAAATGAACTTGACCTTACCAAGTCATTAACCAATATGTATTCAGTTTCCTCATTAATCCATAATTGTTTACGCCTGTTAGGTTGATTAGTATGCAATTGACGATCAATATTCTTGCCCATTTCTTCTAGATGGTCATGCAAGCTCAGAAAATCAACATCAGAAAGATCTATCAAAGATTTTTGCTCTAGAACTCTCAAACCAATTTCAACATGAAAACCATAACTCTCTAGTATTCTGACTGCTATGTCTTTAGGTTGACCTTTCAGTATGCACGCAACTTCTAGGAATATTTCCTTGTGATCATTCTCTAGACCATTATAACTTAATTCCAATTTTTCTAAAGTTTGCTTCAACGGAATAGTTTTTGTCTTTCTAAGGCATCTAGCCATTCATCCTCAGTTCTTCCATAAAGAAATGAACCCAAAACTTTGAGTGTCAAGGGAAGACCAGCAGCATAACTTACTACTCTTTGTAAGTGCTCTTCATACCCATAGATTGGAGTCTCTCTCCCAAAACGCATACTTACTAAAGAGGCAAGTTGCTTCTTCATCTGATAACAAATTGACATCGTGAATAACATTCACTTCGTGTCCAGCCAGCACTTGCTCATCTCTTGATGTGATGATGATTCTACTTCCTGTCTTAAACCAATTAGGCTTGCCTGCCAACGCTTGAAGCTGGTGCATATCATCCACATCATCTAGAACTAAAAGAACCTTTTTAGCACCGATCACTCTTTTCATCTTATTTATCCCATCAAAAACACTTGTTACATCAATGTGTTTTTCACTTGACACATCTTTAAGGATCTGTTTTTGCAATTTCTTCAAACCAGACGAAGAGCTTTTTGAAACTTCTCGGACATTCTCAACAAAACTCACACCTTCAAACCAAACGGATATATGATCAAAAACCGCTCTAGCCAAAGTCGTCTTTCCACCACCTCCCATCCCCTTGATCCCAACCATGCGAACACTATCTAAACCAACTTCTAGAAATGAAACTATCTTATTTACTTGGACTTCCATACCCACCAAGTTCTCATCAATGCTCAAATTGACGAAATATATCTTTGGTAGAATTACTTCCATAACTTTGTCAATGAACTTAGCTTCATGCCTGTAATAAAAAAAAAAAAAGATGCAACCAGATTATTCAAAATCCCTACTAAACAGTTAATCAAGTTTTAAGTTTTAACCATGTTTCTGTAAGAATATATAAACTATATATTTATGTTAGTTTTATTATTATGTAATTAGATTAGGTTATGATGAATTAACCATCATAACCTTTCCTTAGGATACGCCTGCTCCTCTTAGGGTCATATACAACTCTATCTTGTGTTTTTCATTACCAATAGTTTCATGTTTGACAACAAAAAATGACGAATAATAAAAGATGAATGAATTACCCATCTACAGTTTTTTCTAACTCCCACCCAGCTAGATCAGCTGCTTCTTTGAGAGCAACTCTCCATTTCCTAGAACCCTCGTTCTCTACATATTTTGCAAAGGCTTTTCCAACTACCCCACTTTGGTTGCGAATTTCTGTGGGTCATCATAGAAGATTGGGTAAGCAGTCAGCTCGATCGTCCTCTGGCATTCCACAATCTTTACGAGCTCGTTTAAGCACCACGATGAAGATGCATAGTTCTTAGAGAAAACAATGATGTGAAATCTTGATTCTTCAATAGCTCTGATGAGCTGCTCACTGATCCTTTCCCCTTTCTCGATTCTTTCTTCATCTTTGTAAGTTATAATGCCTCTACTGTGAAGAGCATGATAGAGATGATCAACAAAGGTCTTACGGGTGTCTTCACCCCTAAAACTCAAGAAGACATCATACTTGAAGCTCTTTTGAACTGATGGAGCTGATGCCATTGATCAACGTTTGCTTGAACGATCGTAGCAAGTGAAATTTTTATACGGGGAAATTTGTATGAACGAGAGTAATTTATATTATGAGTTTATGACTGGAAAAAGTAGTTGAGAAAGTAAAGCGTGTTATTTTTGGTCAGGATAGGAAAAGTTAAATTAATTCTTCGTATCAGAACTTTGTTTAGGTTTTGATTAATTTGTTTGTGTTCTTCGTGTAGTTTCTTTAGGACTCCACCCACCACACATATTTTATATATATTAGTGGTGGCCCGTACTTCGCGACAGATTGGTTAGAGTTTAAATCTAGCCCGACGTCTAATCCAACGTGGCTTAAACACCGATTATATTTAGGTATTATAAATATTTAAGTAATAATCTTAATAATAATAATTATTTTATTACTATTATTAAATATGCATTATATATATATATAGGGTAAGGTTAAAATGAAAACCTATTTGAGTTGTGAAAACCCGCAAAAATCCTATGTAAGTGCATTTTTTTTACATGTAATATATGTTGTAACATTTAATACAAAACATCGAAACATAAAAAAAAAATGTTTTTCTATTTTTTAAATATTTTTTACTAATTTTTATATATGTTTTCAGGAGAGAGAAAAAGTTATATTTATATTTACATTTTTTATTCACTTTAATTGTGGACCACAAGATTTAAACATTAATTAAAAACATGTGCATATATATATATATGTATGTATGTATGTGTGTGTGTGTTTTTGTTATTTTTATATGCATTTGTATTTTTCTTTACCTTAAGTTGGTAATATTAGAGAACTAATATGAAAAATAAAATAACAACATTTTTTTTAAGTTAACAGGTTGTGTTCGTGTCAATCCACAAATACTTATATAGTATTCGTGTTCATGTGTCTGACATGAATTCGGCCTGCAGTGGTGCAGTTCGTGCTGAGTTCCACCGACAAAATGGTGATATTGTTCCACCATTGATCAAGAATTTTGGTTTTTAGCAAGTCTCATGATCATCCAATAAGAAGCTGGTTTCAATTTTTTCAAAACTTTGCATGCTGATACGAAAAAAATGATATTTTACCACCTGTCTATACTTCATACGGTTTGTTTTGGATGGTAAACGATGAGAGAGTGAATGGGAAGCTGGGCTTGAAGAAAAAGCCAAGCCTAGCCGAGTAGCGGAAGGACGCGGGGATATAAAGGTTCTTCCTTTAGAACTGACTACAATGTACAATCCGTTCACAACTTCACATCACATCACATCACCAACTTTGTTTTGTGGTATTCTTTTAAGTGAATCTCGAGACATTATTTATTAAGAAAGATTAAATATCTATTTTATTAAAAATATATAAAAATCTAGCATTATTTAATTAAAAATTATAAAAATATAAAAAATTTCCATAAGTTATAGCTTTTTAAAATCTTATTAATATACCAACTTGATTAGTTTTTATTTATTTATTATTTATTATTTTTTACTGGAAGTTCAGCCGTTCTCTAGATAATCCATAACTGAGTTTGGTTTTTCATGATCAAACTTTGAGCAAAAAGTTAAAAATGAAACTTTGTCAATCAAACCAATTGCACCGTACAACCAATTAAAACAAAAAATACTTCCCACTTTGTTGGAATCACCCACATCCCAGGAAGAAGCCTTTGACCTTTCCTAGTCCAATTTTAACCAAAAAGTCAAAGTTCATTGTTTGACCACAAAATTCAACATACATATTACACACCATCCAGTTTACGCAGCGTACTGTGCTTCGAGTTCCAAACTCCAACAAAAAAACTGACTAAAATATATCCCCATGGACCATAAAACCAGCTCTTCAACAGAACTTGATTTCTTGTTGCCGGTTTTTTCCGATTATTGACTCCTATAACATTTATTAATTGAATGAATTGTTCATTCAAATATAAAGATTACTTAAATTTAAAAAGAGTCTCGATTGTATCCTTGAGAGTTGAGTCCATGCAGCCTATGTAAACTTTTCTAGGCTGGCTGTGATGCTTCATGACTAGCTTTCAAAAATGTAACCTATTTATCAAACCATTATGACTTGTGAAACTAACGAGACTGCATACTCAAAACTTGTTTATGATGTACAAATTAGTTAAAAAAATGCATGGAGTATGTCATGTATGATACCAAATTATGTATAAGAATGTAAAATCAAGAATTATAACAAGATATGTAGCCTAAAACTAAAGTCACAACATGATAAAAGGTTTCACATTGCAACCCAAAAATGAACTGTTGAAATCTAAATGCATCTATATATATAAAACTAAGAAGGCATGAGTATATCTAGTCCAGAACACATAAGACTATTATAAAAGCACAAGTAACTGACAAATGTCGTACAAAGTGAGAAAATATAACATTAATACTTCGATTCATCATAACCACTACCAGTTGAATAAGCAGCGTCAGGAATTAAGGACTCAGCAATATACAAAATATCTTAATCAGAGTTTCCATTATAGGACCCAGGAGATCACGATTCAACCAACGATCAAGAGCATAACAAAGAAGAATAACAACAACAAGGGATTAACCTGAAACACAAACTTTATTGATCGAACAAGACATGATCTTTATTATAACTTATAGTAAAGATCGTGTCTTGTTCGATCAATAAAGTTTGTGTTTTGGGTTAATCCCTTGTTTTTATTCTTCTTTGTTATGTTCTTGATTGTTGGTTGAATCATGATCTCCTGGTTCCTATATTGGCATCAGAGCCACATGGTTTTTATGAAGTTTCCCATAATTCAAGCGGTGCAAATTCCGGTGAGTAAGAAAGTCGGCAGGGCCGAAATTCGGTGGTAGACCGAAATGGTGTCAACCAGAGGATGTTTTGGTTGATGGTTACAAGGGATCATCCCGGAGTGAAGCGAGCATGGGTGAGGAAGAGGTAGCAAGGAAAGGCAAGGGTGTTTCCTATGCCACTTAAGAAAAGCCATTAGGGTTCAAAGGTGGAAGATCAGTTACCGGAATGCTTAGTTTGGGAAAAGTTGAAAAGGGCTCAAAGATCAAGATCATTGTATTCAATCATCAATCAATAATTCAGTGGCGGTTAATGGGTTCTTGAAGAACCGAAAACCAAGTGGCGAGGTTCAATGCAAGTCTGTAATATCTCAGAAAAACCCATATTTATTTTTAGGGTTAAAGATGTCAAATTTGAAAGTTGAAGGATTAAAAATAATCTCAAATACAAGTAAGGGAAAAACGAGATAAGAAAAATAAAACATCTTCTGTTAAGAAAGTAAGAAAATTCCATCATACATGGAAAGATGGAAGAAAATGGAAGCATTCCATATGAGTATAAATAAGAAAGAGAAGTTCATCCCACATGGAAACTAGAAAAGAAATGGAAACTCTTTATTAAGAAGCAAGTTTCCATAATAATGTTTTAATATGGTTAACCACAAGCACCCGACGCTCACGGACTCGGACTCGGGCGATGGGCGTAATGTGGCGTTTTGATGGCGTACTTTGCACTTCGCATCGCCGAGAGCCGCATAAGGGCCGCTTTAGTATTTTTGGAGAATGGAAGTATGATCAAGAAGTGACAAGTTATCAAAGACAAGGGGCTAAAAATGAAAAATCTGATTTCCAGGACCCATCGCGCTACGCGATGAGCCCAAGCTCAAGATCATCGTGCTACGTGACGGTCTATGATGATGCATCAACACGTGGCAGACGCTAGGGCTGAGTCAACACCAAAACTCGGCTATAAAAGGGGAAGCTCACGGCATTTCAACTCACACATCAATCACACACTTTTACACACACTTAGCCTCGGTTTACGTGCCGGTCTCATGGAACGTGACAAGCTCCGAAGCTCTGACAGTTTAAGCTCTAGTACGCGATATAGAGTAGGAGTGCCGCTCGATCAGTCATAGGCATTTAACTCTGAATATCCGTGCGAGGTAGGGGTTTTGATTAAGTTATTATGGCTTAGACCATAGTCGGGGATATAGTACAAACCTTGATTACTGATAAGCATAATATAACTTTTCATAAGCAAATGTTTTAGACAAATTATTGTTTCTACATGATAAAGAAATGTAAGCATTCTCATACTATGATTATAGATAAAGTAATGTTTCTTCCTGAAGAAGAAAACCTGTCATATAATTGATAAATAAACAAAAGGACTAAAAGTCCAAATGTTTTATACAAACAAATGATTTGTCAAGGTTAAAGCTATACAAAACCAAACTTAAGGTCTGCTGAGTTAAATCAGACTTAAAGTCTGCCGATCAGACCAAGAGTTTGCTGAACTGAATCAGACGTAACGTCTGCTGATCAGACCTAAGGGTCTGCTGATTAATCAAAATATATTTATGCAAACCTATTATAAATATAGGTTAACAACATACTGACAGGAAAGGTTTTCAAACGTCACCGAACTGACAACACCAGGTGAATACGTTAAACCTTCTGAACTGATTTTACTCTTGTAGTAAATAGATTGTTTATTACAAAGAGTCTGATAAATGTTTGCATGAGATATAATCTCTAAAATCGTTATAATACAAAATAGATAATAAAAAGAAACTCAGACCGAATACACATGTGTCTGCATCCAAACATAACTGATAATTGGCATACAAAACCAAGTCAGTCATAACCGGTTCTCCAACAGGGTCACATAGCCTAGGGGAAGGTTGTCTCCGAAGATTTCCATTAGTACAAAGTATAGTTTAGGGTGCTTTATACAACATTTTTATGTTAGGGGGTCTTGATGTAAATATGAGGCGGTTATTGGCGGTTATAAAGTGTCAGGATTGGGATTTCATGAAACTAATAGAAATAATCGGAAAAGACTCACGAAATACTAAGGTTGCGAAGACCTCTAGCTATGGCCGGCGGAATCAGCCAAGGCTAGAAAGTTGCAAAAAATAGTAATACTACTAATAACAAAAGCACGCATGATCACTCAAAAGATTTCCATTATATTGATTATCAATTAGGTACAATGGAGGATCTTAGGGTTTCAGGTGTGGAATTTCAGGTGTGGCTGCTAGGTCACTGAATATTCCTTAAAGTTCTAAAAAGGTGCGTAATCAGTCGTGCTCATTAATGAGATGTATCATTCCTTTTATAGGCACCTGACATACCTTCTAAAAACCATAATCGTTACATAACATTCACAAAATATTTACAAAGTGTAGAAGCAGGTCTTCGAGTAAACTTTTCCTTGTCGAGCAGACCTTGTAATCCCTTGGTGTGCTCGGAACACTACCTCAAGCAGACTTTACTTAAAATATTTTCCTTCTCAATTAGACTTCAATCTTCATGATAAATCCAAACTTTGCTCAGTTATACCCCACGAGCAAACTAGTTATTACTCGGATCCTTTCAATCTTTGTCTTAGACTTATTTGAACAAACTAAGTATACTTGGGTACTGTAGCTTTGCTCGATATTGAACTATGCCCAGAGTAATACTTAGAGTAATTTCCATTAACTCCCTTCAAGCATACTTGAGATCCACTTATTATTATATCCTTAATCGACCCACCAGGTAACTCGTGAACATGGTTTAAGCTAAGATAAATCAAGTGTCTGCTCGGAAACAAACCTTACTTGATATAAGAGCAGCTTTGCTCAACGAAGTGCAACTTGCTCGAAACCAACACTTAGAAGAATTCCGAAAGATAACCTTACTCGAATAAGATATCTTGCTCGAAATAGTAAATAGCTTGGAGTTCCTGAGCTTGCTCGAGTTCCATACTTAGCATTTTTTGGGCAGGCTGAGAAGATTCCAATCTTCCTTATCAATCCTTTAGACCCAATAATCTCCCCCTATATTGGAACAAACTTAGATGCATCGAAACACATCCGGATTGCATACACTTGCTTCAAAATACACATCAAATCCTCAAAAACAATAAATTACATTACTTCAAAAGGAAATGATCACATTGCTTAATTCTGCCTTAAGGGCATTACGAATCAAGATAAACATAAAATTCAAAGCAAAATAAAATTACAAGTAACATAATAATGTCTTCCAAACTTGATTACCTAAATTTTTTTTTGACTCTGCCTCCTTAGCTCTGTTGATTTTTCTGTTCCTCATAGCTGCTGCTCTTTGTTGGAACATAGATAATTCTAGATAAAAGGGATGGTCCTTTGGTAAGTCCCATTCTTTTAAATCAGTTAAGTCATTGACATGCAGATATTCCAACTCAGAGTCATATTCAATTATTCCCAGCAGCATTCCATCAGAGTTTCTAAGGAGAAATTTTCCTATTTTCTTCTCATATTCAATGTTAGCAATTCTTTCATTTCTTTGCACCTTTGCATTTGGAACTTGCATAGCCTTCTTCGTACTTATACACTCTTTCATAGTTTCTCCTGGTATGCTTGGTTGGCTAAATGAGTAGCTTGATAGCCTGATCTCACTTAATCTCTTATGTCTTCTCTTCTTCTTAGCTTCAGAGTATTCAAACGTTCTTTTTTGTTGAACATAGGAAATCCAGCCCTATGTTGGTCTCTTAAGTACTTGGACAATTTATTATGCTGAGCTGCAACATACCTGTTCCTTTGCAGATAGTCAAACAGTTTTAGATTATCCATTTCTGTCAGTTGCTCAATGTTGGGTCGGATTTTCTATAAAGAAGATTGGAATCTTCTCAACCTCCTCAAAAAAAGGCTAAGTATGGGACTTCAAGCAAGCCTAGACGATCGAGCATGGTTTTACTACCTCGAGCAAGGTCTTCAGAACCTTCAATGGTTGATTCTTCTAAGTGTTAATGCTTCGAGCAAGCTACACTTCAACGAGCAAGAGTATTCTTCTATCGAGCATGGATTGCCAATCGAGCAAACTACTTGATCATACAGGTTTTAACCAACTGTTACGAGCACAGGATGGTCGAGCACATGGGGACAAGCATGGATGCAATAAGAAGATGTCATGTGATCAAAGCAAGGACTTCGAGCATGTAAGTTCCCAGCCGGATCTACACGAGATATCGCGTTCTACGTAGGTGCGGAATCCCTACGTAAGACGTTACGAGTATAGAAAACAATACGATTAACACCCGATACGATAATCAAACACGTTGTATACCAACCTTAAACACGTGATACGAAGATCACTTGATTACAGACTCTCTCTCTCGAATACTCTCTGTAAAACTGAATGAATAATAATTGAATAAGCCGTAACAGATGGCTTATATAATCACGACAACTTCGCCTGGCATGTTCAGGCGAAGTTGTCACTAACATCGCTTGTCTAACAAGTTCGCCTATATCAGCGAACTTGTTAGCAAATTCGCTTATACAAAACATAAAACATTACAAACGCGATTACAGACACTAGACACTGAACTACTGACATCATGCACCAACAGACTCCCCCTTGGCAGTAGCTTCATCTCTTTAGCTTCAAACACGTGTCTTGTAATCTTCAACCTTGTATCTTCATGCATGCACTCTTTCTCTAACACAAACCGAGACAACTCTTTGATATTTCCTCGCTTCGTCTTTCCAAGCAGGAATATAAAAGATTTTCTTCTCATTGAGCACCTGCAGATCAGCTTGCGATAAGTTTACCAAATGCATCGGATCGTAAACTCTTAGCACCTCTTGTTCATCCTCGTCTTCCATCACTGCCTCAGCTGTCTCACAATCTACAAACCACCACTTTAGGTCTTTAAGCACATCCTTGGGCATTAGTTTCATCGGTACTTCTTTAAGGCACCGGATCGGTTTATACTTCATAATCATCCAAGGTTTTCCATCAGCTCTCAAACCTCTATCCTTGTCTTCAACAAGTTTTCCCTTTTGTGGTTTTAACAGCTCAAATTTCTTCTCTTTTATACTTTCTTTCCATACAATTTTCCCAATGACTCTAGCCATATTATCGTTACTTCGATTGATTAACCCCAATCTGGCTAAGTCTTTCACTTCACATTCCGGCAGTGTATTCAACGATCTTAACAGTCTTTTAAAATACTGAACACCGTCATACCTTTTAATCACGAAGAGCCTCAACTGCTCATCATAGATCCAGCAAATAATCCCTTTCTTCGGTTCAGTATAGCCTTTAATGTTGTAACTCTTCTTAAACATTGTAGCGACCACCGGTTTCTTCGTTTTGACGAACCACTGAGCGTAGCCTTCTTTCCATCTAGGCTGCTCTTCCCATTCAGACTCATCACTTGCCATCTCTTTACTCATATCGGCTTTCTCAACATCTGGAATGTCATGCTCCACATTCTCTTCTACTATCTCTCCCTCTTCAATCTCATAATCAATCACAATATCTTCTCCAATCTTCTCTATCACATCACTCGGTAATACATCATCATCACCAACCAAACCATCATCCATCTCCTCTACGTCCACCACCACCACATCATCACCACCAGCTGCAGTTGTCGACTCCCCCTGAGTTGTGGAAGTTCCAAGAGCTTGAGTAGTTCTTGGTAGCTCACCACCTGCATCTTTCGACGCATTGGGATCATCGTCTCTATCATTCCTTCTCTTGGTCCTCAACTCATCTCCTTTACAGCTCGTCTCCCCCTGAGATGCCATGAACTCCTTCAGAGTATCTATGATCTTTCCATGTTCTACCAGCAGGGACGACTGCATCTGATTCTCTGCAACTAGGCGTTGAATAGCCTTGGTCTGGATAAGATTCACCCTTGATTGTTCTGCCACGACCCGTTCAAGTGCTGCTATTCGTTCTGAGTCTGAGAGGGTTGCATCGAAATCGAACCTCATATGTGATATGTCTTGAGTGTATTGAGGAGGGATTTCCGATGTCACGGGACCTCAGAAGTAGAAATAGACGTAACCGCAGGTGGTATCGTCATTGATAACCCTGCAGTGGCCACAACAGTCGACTCTATAAATTGTGCCACGACCTCCGATGGAGTAACGGTCGGAGGCGGCAATGAAACGATCTCGGGAGTCGAAAGTTGGAAAGTAGTGGGTGGGAGGCCAAAAGTAGGCGATGTAGCCACCACGGGAACACCCGTAGCGCTTGGCCTTGTAACCTGTAGTGATGAGGGAACCATTGTCATACCGGATAGTGCTGGTGGAGTGAAACGTACCACCCTAGAGCTCTCACCGGCTCCTGATCCTGCACCTATCCGTTCCCTTCTTGACCTTCGGATCAGTTGTTGTACCTCTTCCTTATAATCAGACTCGCTATCATCATCTGTTCTCTTTCTTTTCCCATGTAGTCTTTCTCGAGTCACCATAATCCTTCTAGCCTCTGCCACTTCATCATCAGAATCTGAGCCAGCCACCATTGTAGCTGCCCTAGTAACATGCACAGTTGAAGCACGTTCAACCGGAACCTGAACGTTCTCCTCTGGATCCACCCGATCCATATCAAAGAAGCCTTGACCACCAAATTCTGCATCAAGGACCACGTTCTCCTCCGGTGACACAACAGGAGCAGCATGTATAGCTTGAGGTGCTCCTGCCTGTTGTGGTGCCGGGTCCCTAAACTCATCCCCACGAGCAAGCACATACCCCGGGTTGATTAAGTACCCAAAAAGTGGAGTATGGTGAGGACGAAGCTCAGGTTTGCTCCTCGCACTGGAGGATCTGCATTGGGCGAAGATCCGTTTGTTCACACTCTCAACATATCGGATCGGACGGCGCTGAGGAAGCGTTGGAGCAACATGATTCAAGATCATTTGAAGGAATCTTGGATACATGATGAATCGCTCACGCGCCATCGCTCTTCGTTGACGATCAATCTCGTAAAAGACCATCTGACTAAAGCTGAATCGCTTGTTGTATGTCAGAGCAGTCATTGCTGACTGCATGGTCGCGCCCATGCCATCAGTACCCGCCTTTCTCCCTGACATGCATACTATCATAACATGCATGAGAAAGCGCCACTGGTCAAGCAGAAATCCCTTCCTTCTGTGCGAATCCCCCAAGGGACCAGAATAACCCATCCTCAAAAATGCTCCATCACGGAAAGGAGCTACAAACTCTGTCGGGTCATCCCTTGTCTCGTTTCCAAACCGCAGAGCCGCCCGGATATGTTCAGAAGAGAACTGAACAATTTGATTGTTTACTGTTGCTCGCATCACCGGGGGTTCGACTCTACAGTCGTATTCCACGGTCTGCCAGAAATCCTCAATGTTGGGTAAGGATATCGGCAGAGTTGTTGTAATGGCTTGGAATATCCTCGAGCGTAACAGAAATGTGATGATTTCGAGGAAATCATCAACTCCGCTCGCCTCCGGGTCTAAGGTGATATACATGTTGTGACCCGGGAAGAACTGTCTTTGTTGATCACCTCCGTCATCACCGCCTGCACCACTTGCTCCAGTAACAGCAGCCATATCTGCAACAAACAGGTTAAGTTAGATAAACTTCAAAGCGAATCACAAGTTCGCCTGTTACCATGAGCGAAGTTGTGATCTATTATGTACAGGCGAAGTTAAAGGTGGGGCGAAGTTGGGAAACAACTTCGCTTCAACTTGAACTTTGTCTGATAACAGTTACGTAAAATGGTCCAGGCGAAGTTACAGATAACTTCGCCTAATCACAACATCGCCTCATAAACTGTTTCAAAATCAATAATCAGGCGAAGTTAAACCTCAGGCGAAGTTACGGATAACTTCGCCTAAACTGTAACTTCGCTGAATTTGAATCGACATCAGTTAGGATTTTGAACGACATGTAGATGATGATTTCGGAGATCAAGGACTCCGAAATACATGATTTTATGAAGTTTTATACGTTCAAGTGGTTTACTATCACGTAAAAACATGTTTGAAAATCGGGTGTTTAGGTTTCAAATAATCGAGGTCACGAAACGGGTCGTATCGACCTGTGATTAACATTAACGACAATGATTATACGAATATGGAACCCTACACACCTTGAATCTGATCTGAATCGTGGTAACAAAAAAACTGATTTGTGATATCGATAAGTTCGCTGAAATATCAGAGGATAAGTTCGCTGGTTTTGAAAATTATGAAACTGTTTGACCTTAAAACTTCTTTATATAGGGCCACAGATGTATCAGCAAAGTTGTGGATAATTTCGCCTATAAGGCGAAGTTATGCAGAACTTCGCTGATATTAAAATTTTTCAAAACAAACCTCATAATTTGAACAATTTGCAATTAAGTTTTAAAACATCCTTTAAAGCGTTAAATGAAACGATCAAGACCAAGTAACCAGGTATAAAATCAAACAATTACAAAAGTAACAAAAATTTGAAAAATTAAAGTACACGGGATCAAATTTCAGTCTCGACAGGGACTACCATGTTTTAGAAAAGATCCGAACAGGAATCATACTAATTTCGTGACTGTCACACAGATCCGTGTTCAGCTGTATTATGACATAAAGAAACAGGTTGTACGCAGGTAATCTACTTAAAATGGTTTTCATCGTTTCTGTGATACGAGTTAGGTTCAATTAAACTTAAAACTTAAGTGGGCAACAACTCAGAGATTATGATGCCTCCTATCTATTCTCAAGGCGTTTTTGGCTTTCCCCAAGTCACCCCGAATTGACCTCAACCCGTAGTGTCTGATTAAGTAGTAATTACTCTTCGATCTTAGACTCTGTTTCCCGTTCACCTTCTTGTGTCTTGATTGATAATCATTAACATTATGAACTCTAGAATTTTTTTTTTTAATCTAACATGTATATACACAACTTCAAGTAGAAAATAACTGCAAGTCCCGAATCTGGATCACTGCAGCGTCTTGACACGCTATCTTCACGGGAACAGAACACTCACTGGCTCGTGTATGACTGGGTAATCGCTTTTCTGCCTATCATTCGGAAAGATATGTATGAAGACAAGCACAACTCTTAAGGAGTTTCCACAAAAAATTGAGTAGATTTAGTTAGTATCACTTCTACTTTTACGCACCATAAAAAGCTAACATGACATACAATGACTGTTCTAAAGACTTTTAAGCCTAATAACTTCACTAGTTAAGCACACAGAATCAGTATATCTATCACTTTCCAAGGTTGGATCAATTTTCTGTTAAACATAGTAAAGTAACTTCTTACGAAGTAGTAGACTTGAAAAATAATTTCATCTCCCTAAAAAAAATTTTAACATCAATCGCCCCGACCAAAACAAAGTCTTCAGGTAAACGGCTATCCCGAAGATCCAATGGATCAGCTGGACCGACCACATACAAGTATGTGTCCTTCTAACTAAGTATGATCGACTAATTTTCAACGAAAGAATAAAAACACATCATAAACCGCCCCGGTCACTCTCAGTCATCTGGTTAATGGCTATCCTCAGATTCTACAAGTAGAAATGAGGACCAAACATATCCGAAGAAATGTCCATCAAACTAAGGCAACCGACATAATTCTAAGCGATAGTGACGTTTTTTTTTTTTTTTTTTTTAAACAAACATAGAAAGCACGGTTACTCGGGATTGATCATCCCATTCAGCTCAACAAGGTTTTGAAATCTAGATTTGTCAAACGCTTTCGTGAACAAGTCAGCGAAATTATCTAACGTATCAACCTTCTCGAGCACAATCAGTTTCTTCTCAGCACAATCCCGTATAAAATGATGACGTATGTCAATATGTTTAGTTTTACTGTGCTTTACGGGATTGTTAGTTACTGAGATAGCAGCTGTGTTATCAATGCAAATAGGAGTAAGTGAGAAATTCAGACCATAGTCGCGCAACTGTTGTTGAATCCAAAGAACCTGGGAGCAGCAGTTGGATGCTGCCATGTATTCTGCTTCACAGGTTGAAATTGCGACTGAAGTCTGCTTCTTGCATTGCCACGACACCAATCTGCCACTAAGAAACTGACATCCACCAGTTGTAGATTTTCGACTCTGATTGCACCCTCCATAATCAGAATCTGTGTAAGTTCCCAGCCGGATCTACACGAGATATCGCGTTCTACGTAGGTGCGGAATCCCTACGTAAGACGTTACGAGTATAGAAAACAATACGATTAACACACGATACGATAATCAAACACGTTGTATACCACGTGATACGAAGATCACTTGATTACAGACTCTCTCTCTCGAATACTCTCTGTAAAACTGAATGAATAATAATTGAATAAGCCGTAACAGATGGCTTATATAATCACGACAACTTCGCCTGGCATGTTCAGGCGAAGTTGTCACTAACATCGCTTGTCTAACAAGTTCGCCTATATCAGCGAACTTGTTAGCAACTTCGCTTATACAAAACATAAAACATTACAAACGCGATTACAGACAATAGACACTGAACTACTGACATCATGCACCAACAGAGCACAGTTTAGTTCCCCGAGCAAGATTTACATCCGAGCATGCTAAAGATTGTTCAATAAGTCTAAGGACAAGACTGAAGACATAAAGAAGAATGAGCTTGCTCGATGGACTAGTTCGAGCAAAGCAAGGATTAGTCAAGAGGAATGAAGGTTGCTAGAGGAGAATATCTTCACTGAAGATATTCTAAGTAAAGTATGCTCGAAGACACTCATCAAGCATACTCCTGCATACTGAGCGTGCTCGAGCAAGAGACAAACCTTGCTCGAAGACTCTTACACTTGTATTCTTATGACTTTCATTATGTAATGATTAGGAACTTCTAGAAGGAATGTCAGGGTCTATAAATAGGGTCCTAGGTTTCCTTTTAGAGCACGAATAACGACGCACGCAATACGAGAAACATTCCAAAGAATATTCTATTTGTTTCCTCGTACAGCCGCCGCCGTCATACACGAAACCCTAGACATTCCTTTCACTGTTGTATTAAATGATATATTAAATATAGTGAATCTTTGTCTTTGATTGTGTTCTTATTGATTATTTATTACTTCTTCGTGTCCACGACTTCACACCTTCGTTCCCACTCATTGGATATCCTGATTCCGCCGAGATATTCAATAGGCCTTTGGGTAACTGAGTTAGTGTGTTCTTGTCAACTTTTCTAAGGTTTTGCACCTGACTCCCGGTCCTGACAAGTGGTATTAGAGCTTTGGAAGCTCGCTGAAGGCCACAGGACTGAAGGTTTGTGAAAAAGCATGAAGCTTTACTCTGTTTTCTCTACTGCAAAGGTCAGATCTGATAACATGGAAGACCAAGAAGTGTCAACCAACAAAATTCCTAGATTGCTTGGACAAGAAAATTTTATCAAATGGAAGGTACTTTTTGAAGCCATTGTAAACTACAATGACCAGAAACTTTCGACATCTATTACCGAGGGAAACTATGTTCCATCTACTGCTGCAAACAATAGTGCTACTATTGAGCTGAAGATGAAGAAGAGAGATGACAAAGCACTATCAATGCTGAAGCTAGGTCTGTCTTGGGAAATACTGACAACCGTCAACCATCACAAAACTGCTAAGGAAATGTATGATGCAGTTATTGATATGTTTGAGGGAAATATAAAACTAAGAGATATAAAGAAAGATAGACTGAAGAAACAGCTGGATAGATTCAAGTTTAAAGATGGTGAAAGACTAAAATCAGTCCTGCAAAGGTTCATGGTGATTGTCAATGATATAAGAACTACTGATTTGCAGATCTCTGATTTTGAGCTAAACAAGAAACTTTTGTCATCCTTGTCTGGTGAGTGGTATACTGCAAGCAAGTTTATCAAGGATAAGGCAAGTTTTCCAAGCTTTAAGTTGGATGATGTAATTGCATTTCTCAAGGCTGCAGAACATGAAATGATTGAAAACCACATGATTAGAGAGGATAAGCCCAGTTTTCAAGTGAACAATGCTCTTGTAGCTCCTATGGGAAATCTCTCAATCAAAAATCAGCAGCCAATCATTGAAGAGCCATTTGAGACAAATTCAACATGTGGTGGTCAGCCAAGATTTAATGTGCAGCTGATTGAAGATGATGTAGCCTCAACAGCAAGTGGACAGTCAACCTTTGTGCAGAACAATGCAACTCAAGGAACAGACTATCAAGCATTGTTCTCTATGTTTACTGAGTCATATCATGCATTTGTGGCCAAGAACCTAATCAACACAAGTATTGTGCAAGAAGATTTTGAGCAGATAGATGCTGATGACTTGGAGGATGTAGACATCAAATGGTAGGCTGCCATGTTGGCTGTGAGAAGCAAGAGGTTATATAATAGAACTGGAAGATCAAGTTTTAATGGACCAAATGAGAGAATAGGTTTTGACAAATCAAAAGCAATCTGCTACAATTGTCAACAACCTGGACACTTTGCAAGAGAATGTAACATGCCCAAGAAAGTTGGAAACCAAGTGAATCAAAGTCAATTATACCAAAATCAGAATCAGAACTTCCAAAATCAAAGAAATCAGCTCACCAATCAAAACCCGTATCAAAACCAGAATAGGCCTTAGCAACAATCCTTCCAGCCTCAAAGGAATAACCAGCTACAAATTCACAACAACCAGAACAGAGTCAATCAAAACAATGTGAATCAAGTTAGAGATCAAGGAAATGTTGCAATCACCAGGGAGCCGCAAGATGGGGAGTTCGACTGGAGTAACCACGCAGCCGAGATTGAAAAGGCAAATGTTGCTTTCATGGCTAAAGTACAAGACAAGCCAGAATCTTCTAATGCGCAGGTACATTTTGATATTTCAATTTCTGATCTTCTTATTACAATTGATGAACTCAATCAGGAAGTTGAAAAATGGAAAACTAAATGTGGAAGAAAAGAAGCTTTCTTAAATGTGTATGAAGCCAGTGAAGCAACCTATGAAAATCAAATTAAGGGGCTTGAAGAAGATTGTATGCAAGCATACAGAACCCAATCAAGAATGACAGTTGAAGTTGAGGGTTTGAAAAAGTTGTATGCTAAAGAAAAGTTGAAGAATGCTGAGCTGTCAATTCAAATGGAATTCTTGAAAAACCTTGTGTCTACTAGTAACATAGTGGGATTTGTGGACAAAATGTCATATGAAGAGAAATACAAGAAGGTGCCACCACCTTTCTGTGAAAGCTATCCACTGAGAGTAGACAAGGAAAGTAGGAATGAGTATTTAAAACAATTCAAGAATGTGTTTGATGACAAAACTAAATTTGTAAAACAATATGAAGATGTGATTGTGGATGAGAATGGAGAGTTTGTAGTGAAGCAAAATGAGAAATCAGAAGTCAAGGAAGCTGTAAAGAAGGATGGTGAGAAAAAGAAATGGAGTGAGTACTCAAGTGAGGAGAGTACTTGCAGTTGTGGAAGTACCAAATCATCTGAGGGCAAGAAGAAAAAGAAGGGATCAAGCAAGAAGAAAAATGAAAAGATTCCTCTAATGCCAAAGATGACTCCAAAGTTGAAGAAGCATTATGAACATATGAAGAAGGAGCATATGGTATTTGATATTTGTGCAAGACCACAGTCAGAAACCAATAGAAGAAATGAAGTGGTAATGAAGTCTTCTTATGATCAGTCCCATCCTCCAATTTATCTAGTTTTCTCTAATCATAAACTATTTGACACTGGAGATGTGAAGTATGCACCCAGGAGAAAATTTGTTGCAGAAAAGGAAGGTAGCTGTTCAAAACTACCATCCAAGTTGAAGCCAATAGTACATTAAAGAGAAATATCACTTGGTTCCTGATTTAAGCAAGCCAATCAAATTTAATTTCAGCAACACTCTTTGCCCAAAGACATCCCTAGGCTTTGACTTCCCTAAACTAAGTGACATAATTGAAGACAAGCAATTGCTTGAGGACATGGGAAGCTATGCCAAGGATTGGTGCAAGAATTGTGATGCCTACGGTCATCACATAGATTCTTGTTGGTTTGAAGAAGAAGAGTTTGTGATTCCTGATGTGGTTTGTGGATTTGACATGAAAGGATACAAACAAATGTATCAAAGATACCTTAATGAAGAAAAGAAAAGTTCAAGTGATGAAGAGAACAGATCAGTCTTGGAAAAGAGACTGGAACAAGTCTTGAAAATCAAGGATGATTCAAAAGTATCAAGCATACCTGCAAAGAACAATAGGTCAACTGACAAAGGAAAGGCAAAGATGAGAGCTGGTGTTCTCAATGGGGATGAAAAGTTCTCGATGAAGCTGGGTTATGAACCAAGAGGGTTTCAGTGGAAGACAAAGAATGATTTGAATGAACAGAAAGACTATGTGATTGAGCAAACTGAAAACATAATCATACCACAAGTTGTGAAGGTTGAGTCAGACTTAGAATCAGAAGAAGAATGTGAAGTTGTCTATGAAGATCCACTTCCATTTTCAGTTCCAACCCCTGATGGATCTTCAATTGAAGCTGAATTACAAACTGATGTAGTTTGTAACTCAGAATCCAACTGATTCCTTTTTGTGTATATGCGCAGGAACAGTCCTTGAATAGTAATGACTTATGGTACATGAACAGTGGATGTTCCAGGCACATGACCTGTGACAAGAGTGCTTTTATCAGTTATGAAAGAAAATATGAAGGGCCAGTTGCTTTTGGGAGTGATGAAAATGGAGGGAAGATAGTTGGAAGAGGAACACTCACCAATGGCAATGTATCCTTTGAGAATGTGCTGCATGTTGAAGGACAACAATACAATCTACTCAAGCATTTCTCAAGTCTGTGATAAAGGGTACAAAGTGGCTTTCAATGATGAACACTGCCTAATTCTGAAGCCTGAGTTTGTGATTCCAACGGAAATGATCATGATGATGGCTCCAAGAAATGGCAACCTCTATGAACTAAGAATTAATACTGTTACATCTAGAGGTGGTTTATGTTTTGTTTCCAAGGCCACTGAAAATAAGACCAAATTGTGGCATAGGAAGATGTGTCATGTTAACTTGAAGAACATGAACAAGCTAGTGAAAGGTGAACATGTTGTTGGCCTTCCCACAAGAGAATTCAAGTTTGAAGAAAGATGCACATCTTGCCTCAAAGGGAAACAACATAAATCCTCACATAAGAGCAAAATGATAAATACCATTGATCAGGTCTTGGAACTACTACACATGGATCTGTTTGGTCCAGTAAGTGTTCCAAGTATTGGAAAGAAGAGATACTGCTTAGTGATCACATATGATTACTCAAGATTTACTTGAGTATATTTTATGGGCAGTAAGGATGAAACCCCTGAATTGATCAGAACCTATGTGCTAAAAATGGAAAATCAGCTTGAGGTGAAGGTGAAAGTCATTAGAAGTGACAATGGGACAGAATTTAAGAATGGACTAATGGAAGAATTCTGCACTTCTAAGGGGATCTTTCAGCAATACAGTGCACCTAGAACTCCTGAACAAAATGGTGTTGCAGAAAGAAGAAACAGAACACTCATTGAAGCTGCAAGGACCATGATTGCTGATGCTAATCTGCCAGTCACTTTCTGGGCAGAAGCAATCAACACTGCATGTTATGTGCAGAACAAGGTTCTACTAAACAAGGCTCAAAATAAGACTCCATATGAGGTTATCTTCAAAAGAAAGCCTTATGTGAAGTTCTTAAAGCCTTTTGGTTGCAGATGCTCACTGTTGAACACAAAGGACTATTTGAACAAATTCCAGTCAAAATCTCTGGAATGTTTCTTTGTTGGATACTCATCAAAGGCTTACAGAGTCTATGTGAAGGAGCACATGGTGGTCATTGAGTCTTCAGACATAACTTTCAATGAAAACCACTTTAACAATATTGAAGGTCCCAAATGGCTATTTGACTTGGAGAAGATGATCAAGTCTTTAAAAATCTATAATCAAGACATGGATGACAGCATGTACAGAACCAGCTTTGAAGATAAAGAAAAGCAAAAACAAGTTGATCTGGACAAGTTATGGTCATCTGTTGCTCCAGAACCAAATGGATTTAACTTTGAGAAAAGTAACCAAGGAGCAACTGAAGTTGAGATGAATGGACAAGAAGCTGCAATTGAATTTTCTAATGAAGGTCCAAGTGAGGTGGAAAGTGAACCTATTCAAAGTCAGCAACCTGCTCAGCCTGAAGTGACAAATCAATTTGAAAACAGGTTTCAGTCTTTGTTTGATTCTCTACAAATTGGATCAAATGAAGCATCTTCATCTGCAAATTGATCAAACTCAAGAAACTGCTGAAGCTCAAGAAAGACTTGAAAATGAAACTACTGAGATAAATATGACCAATCTTGAGACAGAAGTGTTAGCACAACAAATTGTGCAGACTACCTCTGTTTAAAGAAATTACCCTGCAGAGAATATCATAGGGGACTTGCATGAGAGAGTGACTAGAAGCTCTTCTGAAAAAGCAAATATCTGCCTGTATGCATGCTTTCTATCCGAAGTTGAACCAAAGAACATCAATCAAGCCTTAAAGGACAACAGCTGAATAGAAGCTATGCAGGAAGAATTAGCTCAATTCAGAGACTTACATGCATGGGACTTGGTTGACAAGCCCAGAGGCAAGTATGCTATTGGAACCATTTGGGTGTTCAGAAACAAGAAGGATGAGAGGGGCATAGTGATCAAGAACAAAGGAAGATTGGTGGCTCTAGGATGCTTACAAGAAGAAGGAGTGGACTTTGAAGAAGTCTTTGCTCCAGTTGCAAGACTAGAGGCTATCAGGATCTTTCTAGCATATGCAGCATCAATGAATATAAAACTCTATCAACTTGATGTGAAGTCTGCATTCTTAAATGGAAAGATTGATGAGGAAGTGTATGTCACTCAACCTCCAGGATTTGAAGATCCAGTTCATCCCAATAAGGTCTACAAACTCAGCAAAGCATTGTATGGATTGCATCAAGCACCGAGTTCCTGGTATGATGAGTTGTCAAACCATCTGTTGGAAAATGGTTTCTGCAGAGGGGCTATTGACAAGACTCTATTCTACAATAGATGGAACAAGGATCTGCTGCTACTGCAAGTATATGTAGATGACATTATATAATATATTGTTCCCGGTAGATGTAATTTGAAGAGATCTTGGCCATTTAAACTCCCCAACTTTCAATCTTGGCCGTACAAACTAAGAAAAAATCTTCTAGAAGGGGAAGTTATTGGCAATTTTGATCCACCCTTATTTTCTCCACCACGTGATCGGAAAACTCTCCAACCGTCGTTCTTCTCATCCTACATATGATCTCTCATCCTCACTACTTCACAATTGCAATTCACAAATAGCAAAGAAAGAATCCTGACGATGATGGCTAGAAACCCAAATTTATCAATCCCTCAAATCAGGTCTCCTCGTCCTCACCACCCACCGTCTCCTTACCCCGAATCAACCACTTCGTCAGCGGCGGCGGTTCCTCTCGCCTTCGTGACTCGTATCTTTTAGTCCATGAAATCAGTAGGAAATTCACCAATCCTAGGGTTTCAGGTATCAATTATGCTAGGAAAAGTACAGTATTGCAATTACCTATACCCGTTGTTAGGGGTTTCTGAATTGAATGAATACATTTGATTTGATTTGATAAAAACTTAAGTAATGTGAAATATGTTTTTTCTTTCTTGCAGCATGCTGATTTGAGCCCCATTCTTCAGAAGCCACATAAACAAACAAGCCAAAAACCAATGGACATAAAACAGAAGCTGGGAATGTCAACAACAAGAATATTGTATTATTATCTCATAAGCCATAAGGTAAGGAATTATTATCGCAATAAAAAAACCATATTTATGGTCCAATTAATTAATTTGTAATTTTTTTGATAGTTACAGGTTGAATTCCATGCCTAAGACTGTTGTTTCGCTTGATGTTGTTACATATACATCAACTATTAAGGCTCAATCTTTATTACTTATTGCGCGTTTAATATATGTGAAAAGAAATAAAAATTTAGCAGGTTCTAATCATCTCTAATTACAAATGATTTTATCTACAAGTTTGTGTAAAACATAGAATTGAACTTGCCATTTTTGTTATTTGCGGAGATGAAGAAATATAAATATGGTAACAAACTAACAATTCTTGAGTTACATTTTTGCCAAGTACAAATGAATTTATGCAAGTTTATAGATTTAGTTGTACCAACTGCCAAATATAAATATGTATATTTGTGTAGGTTCATACCCAGAGATTTTTATCTCGGCAACTAATAGAGTATAATAGTGTGAAAGGATGATACAACATTAAGGTTGGCTTAAAAGTACCAGCAAAAGAGATTCAGATGGACCCCATGGTTTACTTCTTAAGAAAGCTGCATCACATTTGTAAACGAAGACTCAGTCTATAGTTGTTGATAATAGATGTTTATTTTGAGGCCTCACAAAGGTAATGCATAGTTATACAGAATATAGTTTCATAATAATTTAAGTTTAGTGAATAGATATTGTTTGACATAATGTATTCATTAGGTTGAAGTACGCATTTTTATCCTAGGGGTTTTGAGAATGCTAACAGGAGTTACAATCTTGGTAACAGTCAAGTTCTTAATTACATACTTATTTACATGTTTATGTAACATGTTTTTTGTTGTAGGTGAATTTAGGAGAGATGACATGTTCATAATATTAGGAATCCAAGAAGTTAGTGCAGCTATAGATAAAAATGAATTTGATGTAAAAAAAGATGTTACAGTTTAACTTTCTAAAGATAATCTCAAGCTCGAGGTTCTTTTATTAACACCTAAAATCCCAATTGAGATAGGAATTAATGTGGAAAAAAGGAGTCATGAGAAAGAACTTGAAAACAAAAAGGGAAAGGTTAGACAAAGTTTTATATTTTTGATAAAACAAAGGTTTGAGGTTATGAAGTTGAGTTAAATCAATTTATTTTTTTGTATTGACTAGAAAAAAAAACAGACTACAAGGCATGAGCAGAAGCGCCAAAGTAGTGGAAAATGCTCGAAGTCAAATGTAAGGTGAAGCTGATGCAGATGATAGGCGAAAAGAGAAGCAACTTGACAAGCATTATTAAAGGTATCTTAAACTTTATGAAATTATGAGAATTAATAATAAATATTATGAGAAAGAATCATATGATTATGTGTTAACATAGGAAAACACAGTTGAGATTGACGAGGCATCTTGGTTCCTGAAAGACTTAGAAATGCTTAGGATCGCAGACCCTGAACAACCGCTGCAACATTCTGAGATGAAATAAGTCTTGAGAGTCACAACACGGGTTAGGCAGTTTCAAGTTTGGGATTTGGTGGTAAATAATGATGTGGAAGATGGTGAAATCAAGTGAGTGGAGGTTAGGGAGAACTTTTGGCATGATGTTTGTTGTATGCATGATCCGATAATCTTAAACGAAGAAGTGATGCATGATTATGAACCCCAAATTGACTTAAATATATATATTGTAATCGCTTCCAGTCTTGCTTTGTCCGGTTACATATTGCCATATTTTAAACATAAGGTTTTTGTTTATAATATAAATGTAAAGTATTATGTCATTAAAATTCTCGTCCACCGGACGGGTATAAAGCTAGTTATCTTTGGCTCTACCAATGAACAAATGTGCAAGGATTTTGAGCAAGTGATGAAATCCAAGTACAAGATGAGCTCAATGGGGAAAATGAATTTCTTCCTTGGACTTCAAGTGCAACAGAAGGCTGATGGAATTTTCATTAACCAATCAAAGTATGTTCAAGAGATTCTTAACAAGTTCAAGTGCCAAGACTTCAAGACAGTGTCTACACCAATGGACACACATAAGAAAATGGTACATGATGAGAAGAGGGAGCCGGTGGACCAACATGAAAATAGGGTCAAGAAAGGATCATTGATGTATCTTACAGCATCTAGGTCAGATATTATGTTTGCTGTGTGTGTCTGTGCAAGATTCCAAGCCAACCCCAAGGTCTCACACATGCTAGCAGTTAAGAGGATCTTCAGATATCTCAAAGGAAAACCAGATTTGGGGATGTGGTATCCAAAGAACCTCCTTTGACTTGATGGCTTACACAGATAGTGATTATGATGGTTGCAACATGAGTAGAAAGTCAACTTCAGGAGGACGCCAGTTTCTAGGGAACAGGCTAGTCTCATGGCAATGCAAGAAGAAGACGACTGTGTCCATCTCAACTGCTGAGGCTGAATACATTGCTGCATCCGCTTGCTGTGCACAGGTTCTATGGATTCAGAATCAACTGCTGGATTATGGTCTGAATTTCTTACTTACTCCTATTTTAATTGATAATACTGCTGCTATGTTCATTGTTAAGAATCCAGTCCAACATTCTAAGACTAAGCACATTGAGATTAGACATAATTTCATTAGGGACTGTCAGGAAAAAGGTTTAATAGAAATGAAAAGGTTAGATACATCTGATAATTTGGCTGATTTATTCACCAAACCTTTAGATAAAACCAGGTTTCATTTTCTGTTAAAATGCCTAGGAATGATAAATGCAGATGAGGTTTGATTAAGGATATGTGCTTAAGTGAGGTGCTAACTGATTATCTTTGTTACTCACTTTGAATGTTTGCATGATAAATTTCTATGCTTAACTGATCATTCGAATTGCATGAATCATGTATGTGACAGTTATTGTATGAAAAATTGTGTTAAAATTGTTAATTACAGCTTTCAGTACTTTGATATGTGCCTCAATGATGTATTTTTGTGGATTTAAGTACTTCGAGCATGAATATATGCTTGATACTATGCTTGATGCTCCTCGAGCACAAGCAGAAGTACTTGGAAAACTTTTCTAAGTCTTTCGAGTTCCGATATCATAGCTCAATGGCTTGAGCATAGATTGTGTCTTGAAAAACTTTCTAAGTATTTCGAGCATAATCTGCGTTTGGTGATGTGCTTGTTGTTCTTCGAGCCCAAACTAACCATACTTGAGATCTCTCAAGTAATTCGAGCACAAATGATATGTTATTAATGGTCGAGTATGCACATGTGTTCTGGAGAACTTTCTAAGTATTCCGAGCACAAGTTTATTGCACAAACTTAAAGTTTAAGTCTTTCGAGCACAAGCTCTGAGAGGATAGAACTTAAGGATGCTCGATAGACTTCCGAGTATGCTTGATGAATTTCTGAGCATGCTCGACAGACTTGTGTGTTTACCTGAATGATTTCTGGTGATTGGATGAATGTGGTTGATATTGTGGAAGTGTGTGCTTGTTAAATGTGCTTAAATGACAACACTGTTTTCAGAATCAATGTTTTCAATGAACTTTCAAAGAAATGGTTTTGAAACTGTTAAACATTTTTTACTAGGCCACACTGTTTTTGGTTATCTCATAAGAGATATGATAAGATTATTCAGTTATAAGCTTTATAGAAGCTTAAAGTTTTTGGATAGAAATTGTATCCAATCTAATGGGAAATGATAGTATATTGTTTAACCTCCAAACCCATGGATTATAGGCTTAAAAACCTTTTGTTCAGTAAATTGACATAATGTATGGCTTCTTTTCATGAGTATAGTGGCATAAGTGATACAAACATAATGATCAAGCTAAGACTGATGTGGTGACTCATTTGAAAACAAAGGTATGTTTCCTTGCACATCTCTCCAAATGATAGGCGGAAAAGCAATTATCCGATCATACACGAGCCTATTGGTGTCTTTGGTCGCACAGAATATTTACAAAATATCTGAGCAGATATATATAAGTATTACTATACAAAAGCATATCAAAAGGAAAAAGATAGAAAAAGAAAAAAATATTAAAAAGAAAACTAAATTAAAAAACTTTAGTATATCGAAATATTCTTAGTTATCAAGTAATTATATATCATGACTTAAGGGGCACTTCGGGAACTACAAGAGTGGGGCACTCAAATAAGTCCTAAACACTCTGAATGTAAGGCATGTAAGTCCAACGTTCAACCTTATAGTCTGATATATATATATATATATATATATATATATATATATATATATATATATATAATAAACTGCTCATCAAACGAATTTTGACCAAGACATCAGGGGGTTGAAGTCAAATTGGGGTGATTGGAGAACGCTAAACAAGCCTTGAAAAGAGATTAGGGACAACCGATGTCTAATATGTAATCATTCTACCTTATGCTGCTGATTGAACTCTAAGCATATCACAAGTGTGTCAAGTGTTACTACCCTAAGTCAACCTGACCTAAGTTATAATAAGGCTGTAAATTAAATAGTGTGAAAGTTTTTTAAACAATCTGATCCCATGTTGAGATCTTTCTAAACAGTTTGAAATGATATTTTAACTGAAATTTGATCTCTTACTTCACCTTAAACAAATGGCTTAAGTCAGCTCAATGTTCTGAAATGATTTTCTTTCATGAAACATTACAATTTGAGCAGAGAACATGAGTGAAAATGTCCAAAATTTGTGGCATACGATGTGTTGACATCATAATCTGAGTGCAAAATCATCCAAGTGATTCGAGCAAAGAAACTGCGCATGCTTGTGTGATAACATGCTTTGAGTATGCCACATGACTTGTATGACTCATCTATGTATTTCGAGCATGTATGTTACATTCGAACATTCTGGTGATGAAAATTTGCTATTAAGAGTTTCGAGCATGCATCTTACTTTCGAGCACCTGCTATGATATGAAAAATTGATGTTATGTGTTTCGAGCATGATTGCATAGTACGTAGTTGGACTTACGTCTTCGAGCACAAAGAACTGAATGATAGGAGACATATTAAGTGTTTCGAGCATCGAAGTGTGCTAGACACTTAGATACGAGGGTTCAAGCTTAAGAACTTAAATAGATCAATTTGTTAACTAATTCGAGCAAACTTTTATGCTAGATCCTTAGGTTGTGTGTTCGAGTATAGGCATAAAACGGATTAAGTTTGCTAAGGCTTTCAAGCATGATGGTACCTCGAGCACATTGAGTTGTAGTAAGCTAAGCGTGTCGAGCAAAGGATCTAATATAGCTTAGAGTTGCATCTCGAGCATATGTTTAGTCATGATAAATCTAAGTAATGTCGAGCATGATTCATATTCGAGTAAGGTTCAGCTATAAGTGTGTCTCATGTATACATCACTTAAAAGGAATTTTACTAAGTATTGTTGGGTACACCTCTTGTCGAGCATGATCCTATACCCGAGCAAGTAATCTTATGATCATTAAACACTTAGCTAAGGCATCGAGCACAAGTCTATTCTAGCACGCTGTCTCGAGTATACTAGTGCTCAAGAGTATTATATTTCAAGTACGTCGAGCAAGGGTTGTACCATGTACTCGAGTACAGTGGGAGACAGCTATTCATTTGGCTGTATGCTCGAGTAAGGGAGGCACATTAAATTTGAATTAAATGACAACTGTGTGCACTAGACGACAAAAGGAGGTATTGCACCACCAAATCGTTAGGTATAAAGGGGGACTTAGAAACTTTTTCACACATTTCTTCTTCTTTCTCTTAAACCTAGACGCAAACATTTATAATCTTATAAATGAGAACATGAGCCTGGAATTTGAAAATATCTTGTTAAAAGAGAAGAATACTGTTTTACATACAAGGAACAAGACATTAGAAGCTGCATTGAATGAAGCCTTATTGAGGATTCGAACTCTAGAGGGGCAGTCTGAGGTTGAGAAGACCTCAAATGCACCAAAACAGCGGGAGAAACATGAAGAAGCAGAGGGATTAAAAGTGATTGAAGAGCTGTATGCCAGCTTGGATGAAGAGGTTGTAGAAGTTGGTACATCAATTGCACTGAACATGATAAATCAAGAATATAAGGATGGAGATTCTGATGTTGAGGGGGAGAATGACAGTGAAGATGAAACTGAAGAAGACAAGTTAAAAAGGAAGCAAAAAGGGAAAGGGATTGCTTATACAAATGATGATTTACATCCCAGGTCTCTACACAAAGTTCAATATGGTGATAACATACTTCTCAAAGACAATGTAATTGACCTTGATGTGGCTGAAGTTGAATAAGTGAAATAGCTATAAGACTGATGAATGAAGAATTGGAGTCTATGGATCAAGAAAATGAGGAGGAAATTCCTCAAGAAGTGATTGAAGCGCTGATAAAAATGAAGGAGAAGGAAGAGGAGGATGAGAGGATGAGAAAAGAGGCAGATGATGCAATAAAGTGATAACCGAATTTGAATCTGAAACTGAACCTACAAAATGTTGATGATCAAGAGCATTCACAAACTGATGAACCTGTAGTAACTGAGCCTGAAGAGCCTATGCAAACTGGAACCTGTGCAAGCTGAACCTGAACCCACACAATCTCAGCCAATCATATTTGAACTAGTGATAACCGAAACTGAAACTACAAATCCAGAGGTTGAGACTGAAAAAGAACAAGAACTCGGTCTAGGGCCAATAAATCAAAAAGAGGATGAGACTATTACAATATCTGCCAGCTCAATGGTAAAACTGGTTATAATGAAGGATTTGATAAACATTCTAAACAAGCCAGAAGGGCATCATCCTGAGATAGTAATGGCTACTAGAAAGGCACAAAGAGATTTCATTGAATTGAGCAAAGAAAGAGAACCAGTGGTTGAAGAACCTAACGAAACCACTGAATCTGTTGTCAATGAAGTTGTTGAAGAAGCTGAAGATACTCATGAAAAGGAGCCAGTTACAGATGAAATTTTTGATGAAGAACCAAAGACTGATGAACCTGTTGTTGAAGAAATGGTTGATGAAGAACCATAAATTCATGTGACACAACCTACCTCACCTATCCCATCTGAACCATCTGAACCAGAACCTGAAGTAAGAGACTCACTGAAAAGAAAGATAAAGCTGAACTTGAAACACCAAAATCAATGAGACAAAATTCGTTGACAGTAATGGTGTACAAGAGAAGACTGGATAAACTTGAAGAAAGAAGAAAGGCTCTATCCATGAATGATGAAGAACAAATGATTAGAGCACTTCACAACCTTGATGAACAAACTGATGAAGATGATGAAATAGATGAAGGAGATCAAAAGATGTTGAGAAGGAAAATGAAGATAGAACCTATTTGATAAGTCTTGACTATGACTTGAAGTATCTGCAAAGACTATCAAAGGAGGCCATAGCCAAAGAGGCTGAAGGCTGGAGAAAAAAGGAAACAAGAAGGGAATTCTTGATAAAGGCTGGTTAGAAGCCTGCATTTCTGAACCTACAATCATTTGATTCTACTGATAAACTTTACAAGAAAGCCCTTGTGGATAATATGGCTAACTTGGTTGAAAAGGTAAACAAGAGAAAAAGGACAAGTGATTACTCTAAGTATGAATCTTTGAAGGCCAAACACAAGGATATTCAATTTCTGCAAGTCCATGGCTTTGAATACAACACTCTGATCAAGCTTTCTCTGGATGAATTTAGAAGAAAGGTGCAAGAGGTAAAAGACTCTCATCAAAGTAAAAAGAGATCTGCTGATGTTGAAAGAGAGAAAAAGCTGAAAGAGCAGAAGGAGAAAGAGAGGATGGAGGCTGAAAAGAAGAAAGCTGAAGCTAAAGAATGGTTCTAAGATCCTCTAAGAGTTCAAACTTTGAACTAAATAGTGATGGGTAAAGGTATGACAGAAGGACAGTTTAACAATATGCCTCATGAACAGCTTTTGGAAATATACAATCGAGAGCAAAGATTATATATTGAAACACAAAGAAGACTAGAGGAAGAAAAGAGAAAAATGGAGGAAGTGGTTAGAGCTGAGATGCTGAGTGCACTACATAAGAAAGGTGTGAGTATGGGAAGATTGATTACTCAAACTGATGAAACAATTAAAAGATGGTATGTAGAGGAGGGGCTTGATAAGTCAAAGAAAACTCAACAAGGAAGCACTAGCGGAGCACCCTTAAGGTCTGAGAGTGTGAGGCATGAGCAACCAAGGAATTTAAATCTGCCCACACACCTCTTCTATGATAAAAGATCCAAGACCTTAAGGGTTGTCACTGAAGATAAAGAAGAAACCCTTATCATTTTTAGAGACGATCTGAGAAACTTTTTGAAAGAACAATTAAAGAAGATGGCTACATTGGATCTTTATGACAATCAAAAAACAAGGCAAATGGCTGGACAACAACAAAGTGATCTCTCAAAATTTATTAAAGAACAAGCAGAAAAGGACTTCCCATTTCTGAACCAAAGAAGGAAAGAGATACGGAGTCAAGCAGAGTGGGATAAAAGAAACAAGAGAATCAATGAAGTTCACACCCTTGAACTCTCTCTCTTTGACACCAGCAGAAGAAAATCCCAAGCAAGCAGCTCACATGGCAAAAGGAAGACTTTGAAGGAGTGCTTGGCTATGAGGGAGGAGATGAGAGAACCAAATTCGGTGGTGCAGTATAATGGAAGAATCACTTTCATCACCTACAACCAGCACAACGACTCAATCTCCTTGAGAAATGAATCGAGGATAACCAATGCAGTAATCAGGCATGATGGGGATCTTCAATTTATGCATCTTCAAGATCTCCAAGACATAATTGATGCTGAATTCCCAGTTGACTCCTCTGACGTTGTGAAGCAGGATATGATCAAACAAAAGGCAGCACTTGTCAAACTAAAGAAAGAAAAATCTGATACAAGGAGCAGGAGGAGGAGATAGCAGAAAAGACACTTAATGATGACTATTTGATTTCTGTTTATCTTTGTAATTTTTGTTTAAGTTGTATTTTGATGAAAAAATTTGATGTGTAATGCCCAAGAGGCAGAATTCCTATTAATGTACTGAAAATGACATGTTCTTGAATGATATATTTGATGTCTGATACATGTGTAACTCTATGCACGTATGTTTTGGTGCATCTGAGCTTGTTCCAATCTAGGGGGAGATTGTTGGGTCGGATTTTCTATAAAGAAGATTGGAATCTTCACAACCCCCTTAGAAAAAGGCTAAGTATGGACTTCGAGCAAGTCTAGATGATCGAGCATGGTTTTACTAGCTCGAGCAAGGTCTTCAGAACCTTCAGTGGTTGATTCTTCTAAGTGTTAAGGCTTCGAGCAAGCTACACTTCAACGAGCAAGAGTATTCTTCTATCGAGCATGGATTGCCAATCGAGCAAACTACTTGATCATACAGGTTTTAACCAAGTGTTATGAGCACATGATGGTCGAGCACATAGGGACAAGTATGGATGCAATAAGAAGATGTCATGTGATCAAAGCAAGGACTTCGAGCACAGTTTAGTTCCCCGAGCATGATTTACATCCGAGCATGCTAAAGATTGTTCAATAAGTCTAAGGACAAGACTGAAGACATAAAGAAGAATGAGCTTGCTCGATGGACTAGTTCGAGCAAAGCAAGGATTAGTCAAGAGGAATGAAGGTTGCTAGAGGAGAATATGTTCACTGAAGATATTCTAAGTAAAGTATGCTCAAAGACACTCATCAAGCATACTCCTGCATATTGAGTGTGCTCGAGCAAGAGACAAACCTTGCTCGAAGACTCTTACACTTGTATTCTTTATGACTTTCATTATGTAATGATTAGGAACTTCTAGAAGGAATGCCAGGGTCTATAAATAGGGTCCTAGGTTTCCTTTCAGGGCACGGATAACGACGCACGCAATACGAGAAACATTCCAAAAAATATTTATTTATTTCCTCGTACAGCCGCCGCCGTCATACAAGAAAAGGTTTCACCTCCAGGTTCCGGTATCTATTGTTTCGGATAGGGATACGCGTTTCAACTCCAGGTTTTATAAAAGGTTTCACGAGGAGATGGGCACCAAACTCCTTATCAGTATTGCTTGTCACCCGCAGACGGATGGTCAGTCCGACAGGACCATTCAGACTCTCGAGGATATGTTGCGGGCTTGCGTTATCGACTTTGGTGGTAGCTGGGACCGTCACTTACCGTTGGTAGAGTTCTCGTATAATAACAGTTATCACGCCACGATTGGGATGCCACCGTTTGAGATGTTGTATGGTAGGAGGTGTAGGAATCCAGTCTGCTGGGGTTCCGTTGGACAGAAACAGTTGGGTAGTTTGGAGGTAGTTGAAGCCACGACTGAGAAGCTCGATAAGATTAAGGCGTTTATGAAGGCCGCTCAGGATCGTCAAAAGTCCTATGCGGACAAAAGTCGAAGGCCCATTGTGTTCGAGGCTGGGGATCGGGTTATGTAAAAAGTTTCTCCCTGGAAGGGCATTATTCGTTTTCGTAAGAGGCGGAAGCTTAGTCCGAGGTTCATTGGTCCATTTCGTATAGTGTCTCGTGTTGGTGAGGTAGCGTATAGGCTAGAACTGCCTGATGAGCTCGTGGGGATTCATCCTACCTTCCATGTGTCCCACATGAGGAAATGCTTAGCGGATGATGAGGCCCATGGGCCTCTTAATGAAATTGAGCTCGACAGTAAGATGAACTACGTTGAGCAACCGATTGCTATTCTTGACTGTCAGGAAAGGCGTTTGAGGAATAAGGGGGTTAGACAGGTGAAGGTGCAGTGGAGGCACCGTATGGGTTCCGAGGCTACTTGGGAATCCGAAGATGAGATGATGAAACTGTATCCACAATTGTTCCTCTCGCCTCGGGATTCGGGGACCAATCCCATTGTGAGGGGGGTGGACTTGTAACACCCGTCAAACTTCCGGTTTAAGGATTTAGCGCGTGTAAAGTATATATAACTCTCGGGACTTAACCGATGTTTCTCGGAAGCCTTTACGTCATCCCGGTATGTTAAAGAACCTAACTTTTCCTTCCATTTTTCCTTACACTTCAATCTGGAGGGACTAGAGTGTAAAATATTATGTTATAACATAAACTAACCCTAGCCCCCCCCCCCCTATAGCTGCGATCAGCAGGTAGAAGGAGACCCAAGACCCACGATTTTCTTTTTTGCAGCCAATTCTAAGCCTTAGAACTTCAATTCAAGGTATGTACTACGATTCCCCAAGTCTTTTGCACGTTAATTGATCCTTATATTGCGTGTATTGATCGAAAAACGTCTTGTTGTAGGCTAACCGGGTGGCTGCCCAATTGAGATTTTCCGGGGCTGTTTTGAGTGAGTTTTTCGCATTAAAATCCCACTAGGTATGACATGTACATCATATTTTAATTTCATGGCCAATGGAGGTGTTTAGGTCGGTCAATCGATTTTAGTTCGAAAACTAGGGTTTACCGGGTGTAGGATTGACAATTGTTGAGTTTGATGCGTTAATTGATTGGATGACCGACCGAATCAGTTTGTACAGCCCTGGGGGGTTTAAGGGCTGTGGAAAAATTAATTTTTTGATGCTCGGGGCTGTTTTGGTTAGTGCTTCGTCAATCGAGTCGGCGGTGCGCGAATTTTCGTTTAAATGTTAAATTGAGAGTTGTAAAAAGGAACCGTCAACCCTATCAACTCGGGTGACATAATCATGATGAATGAAAAGATTAAAATGGGAATTTGGTCCATTTGGGGCTGATTCATTTAACAAATGGTTTTAAGGTTTATTACGCGCGTATTCGACTCGATTTGATTACCCTTGGGCCAAGTTGTTGGGCCTTGGGCCAAGTGTTGGGCATTGGGCCAAGTTGTTGGGCCTTGGGCCAAGTGCTGGGCCTTGGGCCAAGTGTTGGGCTTGAACGACCCATTAGGCAAGAGTGTTCTTACGGTCTAGTTTAGTAACGCGTTGTGTATAATTTACAGGCCCTTGCTTGTGATTGTGCACTTAGAGACTTCCTAGCTCGTTGCAGGTGTTCGATTGATTCATGTGAGTTCTTGATGCCCCGTTTAACTCTTTTTAAGTTTTGGGCTTGCATGCACACCTAAGCGATTTTGCTTGATGAAATGTTTTAAACGATTTTACATAGGCTTGCTAGTATTGGTAGGCCTTGGAATGTTAAAGAATGTATGTATGTATGTGTATATATATATATATATATATTAGAATGGCCAATATTTGGCGAATGTTGTAGTCGTCTCGACTACTGAATGTTGCGTATGCCTACTTTGTGTTTGCATACGCTGAATGTTACGTGTTTGGGTTGTACGTTTTCTCGGACCTGAATGTTATTATTGGATGTTATATATATATTTATATATATAGGAATGCACGTATAGAGATGCTCATACGTAAGGATGATTATTTATGGAATGTGGTGACCTAACCGATGTATTTCCGTTTATAGTTTTAAAACCATTGGAATGATTATTAAGACTTTTGTTATTTATTTAAAACTTGAACTCACTCAGCTTAAGCTGACTTTGTGTGCATGTTAGTGTGAGTTTCAGGTTAGGAAGAGGATGCCTTATCGCTTGGACGTGCACGAAGCTACTTGGACGGTGGGAATTGAAGATTAGATTATTAAACATTTATTTTTAAAATTTTTTTTTATTTAAAGATAATTATGTTGATTTTGGGGAAAATTCCCGGGTTTTGGGAACTCATTTACTTATTTATGTTTTCCGCCAAATTATACTCTGTGATGCTTATTTTAATGAAAAGATTGTTTTTAAGCTTAATTATTTTTACGAGTGTTTTGAATGAATACCAACTGTGGGGCTCCCGGGGTTCGGGGTAACAGCTTTTGCTTTCTTGAGTTTTTCATTGCAGATATTTAATTCTCCGAGGATAATGTTAAGCTTTTTTTAGGGGGGGGGGGGGAGGGTGATCAGTACTTAGATGCTAATTTGACCCGCCTGAAGACCGAGGCTCTGGAAAAGGTTGTTGAGCAGGCTGTCTATGAGGATAACGTTAAGCTTGATGGGGAGCGAGGGATTTGCAAAAGGTTGTTAAGCAAGCTGTCTATGAGAGGAAGTAGCTCCTGATGCATGGTCTCCCAATGGTAATCTGCTTTACCTTTACCCCTTAGTTTTTTATGATAAAGGAAAAGCTTCTCGACTGATGTAATTTGCTTGTTGTAGGTGATTGAACATATTCGGGACATACCTGAATTAGGGGATTGTTTAGCAGAGCTCCTTCATGCATCTTGTCATGCAGGTCGGAAGTTTGGTGTAACATTCGTTGTTTTTTAAATCCGAAAACCCGACCCATTTTGATCTTTAATGAAATTGGTCTTTTATTTATCATTTCATTTGTTGATATTGTGTGTTGCCTTTGCAAACTCGTGATTATTTCTATATAATTTTATTTTTCATCACCCTTGTAAATTTTGCATGTACATTTAAAACATCCATAATAATGATTAATTGTTCATGAACTTTTCCCATGCAAATCATTAGAACTATTTTTGGATTATTATTATTACCATCTTTTCATATGTTGTTTTTTTACTAATAAAAATAAACCAACGAATGTTTTAATTATATAAAATTTATTGAAAGGTTAAACAATTTGAAAACCCCCTTAAACAATTTTATTTTTTGTCTTAATTATATTAAATATGATTAATTTTCATAAATTCTATAAACCATAACAACCCTATAATTTCACTATAAAAGGAGTGCTAATCCTCATTCAATTTCACACCTCAAATACATTCTTTTCTTAATCTTGAGAGCACTAACAAGTAAGTTTTATTATTTCATGCACTTTATAGCTTTTATTTTGATTTTACCTTGAATGTTGATACTTGTTCTTCATGATCATGGTACATTTATAATAAAAATCTTATAATTTAATTCTAAGAATCACTATGATCATGGATATCCAAGATAAACAATTCGATTTTTTAAATATTGAATCAAACCTAGTTATTTTGCAAGAACAAGAATTGATATTTAGCTAAATTTTATAATCTGTTAGTCATCATACACTTATATACTTTCTTTCAAATAAGATGATTTATATAAAATTGTTTTATTTAAATATTTTTTATAATAGAACTTATATACTTGATGTCTCTAAATAATTAATTGAGTAAATTAATTATTGTTTATTTTTGTTCAACATAAAATAATATGTATATTTTCTTTAAAATAAATCATGAAAAACCTTTAAATTAATTAATTAGTAAATTAATTTATTATCTTACTAAAATAAAACAAAACATTTAATCATAAATTTTTTTAATCATGCTATTTAAGCTTATATTAATAAAATATAATTACTCAACTAATAAATATCAAATGGTGCATATAAACTTTAATTCATTTTTGTTAATCTCATTTTAAATAAAAGAAATCCCAAAGTCCCAATTTGTCATAGTTTCCTTTCCATTTAAACCGTTGTTAAAATCTAGCATACGTACATACTTGTTTAGGAAAATCCATTGTGATTCTCCGCCTCGTTTGTTCGACCCATTCAAATATCGTCCTTATTTTCGAGGTGAGTTTCTCACACCCCCTTTTTAATGCTTTTACATTTTGGTGGTAGCATATATATCCTATCAAAACGATTGCTTATTCATTTACAAAACTACAATTCATATCATGGACTTATGTGTTTACTTGATTACTTGCTCAAAACTTACTTGCACGTGGTATCCTCAATAAGTATGATCATATGCCCCCCTTTGCACTAAGGACCATTTTGTTATGAGTGGAAAAGGGCCTCATTATCCGAGTACGTTGGTTGTTACCAACTGGAAAGGACCTTACTTGCGCGATTATCCGAGCACGTTGGTTGTTACTAACTGGAAAGGACCTTACTTTCTCGATCATCCGAGTACGTTGGTTGTTACCAACTAGAAGGACCTTATTTGCACGATTTACACATGTCTCATGGAATTGTATGGTTTTATTATTATATATATATCAAAACTTTTTTGAACTCACCAACTATTCATTTAGTTGACCTTTATTTTATATATATACTAGTTTGGGACCCGTGTATTACACGGGGAATTAGAGCATGTTTGGGATTCCTTATTTAAGGTAAAAAGGCCTTTTTGTGATAAGTCGAAAAGGTCTTAAGGCTTTTTAATAAGGAGTTTTCAAAAAAGTGTTTGGATTAACATAAGACAATAAGTTGCTTTTTAAAAAGTGTTTGGTTTAACTTATTGATGTAAAATGACCAAAAGGGCATTTTTGTTTAAATGAATAAGTTGGGTGGAATGGAACTTGGAAGGGTGTAATGGGTATTCCAATCCTATAAGGAGGTAAGTTAGCAAACTCCAACTTATTGAAAACTCTTATTTTAGCTTTGTTGACAATGAGATATGGAAAAGGCCTTATGTGTTCCCAAACACTTTGTTAACACAAAAATGACTTATTCAACCATCATAGGTCATAAGGAGAGGAAAATAAGGAATCCCAAACACGAGGAATTAATAAATATTATAATATTTAAATATTAAGCAAAATACAATCAATAACACATAACACAGTTATCACATATTATTAATACAATTATATTAAAATTACAGGAATTACAAAACAAACATTACGCAACTATTTTACAAATAAGAAAACATTTCTTTGTACACTACATTTGTGGTTGTATTGGTCAGGTTACCTTATTTATCAAGAATCAGAATCTTTAGCCCACACCTGCTTGTAACTCTTGACAAGGCGACATATAGCTGTCCATATGAGAACACGGGTTCTTTCAAGTACAAACCAACCCTAGATAATGATTGACCTTGACTTTTGTTCATGGTCATCGCAAAACATACTGCAAGGGTAAATTGTCGTCTTTGAAACTTATATGCTATTTTGTTGTCTGTTGGAGTCAGTGGTGATATGTGGATCAAAACTCTATGTCCAATGTTAGTTCCAGAAATAATTTTTGCTTCAACGACACGAGTACCTAAAGATATAATTTATAGTCGAGTACCAATACATAAGTCTTCTTTCTGGTTAAGATTTCTAAGGAGCATAATAGGAACACCGGTTTGAACCCGATATTACAAAAACCGGTTTGTAGTTATAAACCACCAGGTTAGGACCGGTTTGGAGTTTTATTTTTAGCTAAAACCGGTTTGAAGCCGATATTTTGGAACCGGTTAGACAAAAAAAAGTTTCATCCGGTTTAAAACACCGTTTGTAGCTCAAAACTAATTTATAGCTCACATATCATATCCATTTATAACTCATTAACCATTCCATGTAATGCCTCATTGAAAATCAATTTATTGTAAAGGAAAATATGATTGTAATTATAATAATGATATTAACACTTGCTTATGTTACAATAAGAAGGATATTTTGGAACCGGTTAGTCAAAAACAGGTTTAACCCGGTTTAAAACCCATCTGTCTATGTACGTCAGCTTCAAATCTAATTTATAGCCCACATATCATATCCATTTATAGCTCATTAACCATTCCATGTAATGCCCGGTTGAAATTTGGAAATCAATTTATTGTAAACAAAAATAGGAAATATCAATTGGAAATTAATATATGGTAATTAGTTCCAGCCGTAACGGCAGTATCAATAGATAGATACCAACATTGATCGGATAATATCAATTGACGTAAGTGTTGGTTGGCGTACGTGAAGACCCAAATCTATTGGTAGCATATGGTAAGTAAAAGATTCTTGGTAATGCTTTGGTTATAATAAAAGATGATGATATATACAATCTGTCAAAACTTCTTTATAAAATATAGACCTTTTAAGTGTAAAGAACTGGACGTTCAATGAACTACTCGGGGTTAAACCGAAAACTGGTTTGCGCACCTCTAGTAACAAATGTGTCAACTACTATTTTAAAAAGGAAGCGGTAAATAGCAAATGTTGTTTAATAATTTATTGTTGTTGTATAATAAAGGAAAATAACCTAAAATGAAAAGTGACATACCTTTACACTAAATGTGTCAACGGACGCACCAACAGTAATGGAGTCGGATTCTTGATGCTATTGAATGAATTAAACAAACAAATTTAAGTAAGACTAAACAAATCAAAATATCAATTAATTTAAAATTGGAAATAATTATTCATTAAAAAGTGTTGATTGGCCATTGAAAGTTTAAAATATTAATTGAAAAAGTGTTGGTTCAACATTCTTTTAGGCAATTAGGAAACCAAGGATAGGATAACAATAAGCTATTGAAGAAAATAAAAATCATTCCTTTTGAAAATTAAAGTTGAAATCCAAGCATTAGTTAAAAATAATTGAATAAAAAAAATTCCGAAAAGTTAAATCCCCATAGAAAAAATTCCAAGCAGAACAAATCTGGATTTTAATTAAAATAGATAAACTTTATTTTAAAAGATCAACATTTTTCGTCGTCAGTATTTCTTTGACTTTTTAACAGTTATTAAGTCAAATTCGATACTTACAAGTTACAATCTTAAAAGTTAATACAATATAATTGCTAATATATTAAATGCATAATTAAATTAAATTGGTTTATCTAGTGGATATGGGTTAGAAAAAAGGGGAGTCTTGAGAGCATGACAAGTGGCAAACATGGTACTCTTATATTAGAGTTGTAAGATGCTACAGGTACAGTTATTAGTGGATGAGACTTGGAGAAGACACTAGCACTTAGGTTATATCAATAAATGGACAAGTTGTTTAATTGTTCTTATAATTTTCTATTATTTCTTGTTACAACTTGTATACTTGACGTTGGAATTAATTAATGATAATTGTCACTTAATACTGTCACATGTGTTTTGAGAAATCTGTATGTCACACTCAAGCGTTTCCGCTAAAGCCGGGGTGTTACAGTTGGTGTTGAAGAAAGGGTCAAGTTCAAGGAGGAGGGAGTCCTCTCGAAGAGTTTGAGCTTCACGGCAAGATCGTGAAGAAGAATATAAACTGAAATTACAAGCCTTCGATGAGCTGACTTTCCAAATTCAAGCGGTCATTCAGCAATTTTCTTCGGAAGAAAACGGTGTTCAACATCTTCAAGATTATTTCCATGTTGACCCTGAGTTTGAGGCTGAAGACCCTGATAATCAAAACTCCCCGCAAGGTCCTCCCACATCATAGGTTATAATTAAAAGTAGGACTTGTAATTTTCATATTCTGTTTTTTGTGTATGTAAATTATGAGGTACAACTATCCTCTATTTGAGCATATATACCATGGTTTCATCATTTTTCTTGTTATGTTTGAGGACAATATAAATGTTATGTACCATTTGAAGTCTTCTCAAATAAAGGATTGCACACAGGTTTTTGTACATAAAATGACACGCAGATCATTATAGTTTAACTTAACACATGCTGGCACGCAGACCAGAGCATATGTAAACTTAAAGGCGGCACGCGGGCCACTAGAAATATGTTCAAACAAGAGTTGGTATACAAACCATTAAAATATATTAAACATAACTTGGCACGCAGACCAGAAGTATATGTAATCATAAAGGTGACACGCGGTCCACTAATAATGCATTCAAACAAAAGTTGGTATGTAACCCATTAGAATATATTTAAACATAACTTGGCACGCAGACAAAAAATATATACATTATAAATGTGGCACGCATGCCTATTGAAATGTGTTCAATAACTTATGGTGCGCAGACCAAAAGCTATATGTAGCACTTTTTTAATCGTGCAACATTACAAGTCCGTGGGATACTCGTTCCATCCAATTTCTCCAAACTATATGCACCTTCACCCAAGACCCTAATGATTTTATAAGGGCCTTCCAATTGGGTGTCAGCTTTCCTGGCATCTCTGCGTTTGATGCTTCATTACTCCGGAACACATAGTCCCCTGTGAGAAACTGACAAATTTTGACCCGCGTATTATAATACCTTTGGAGTTGATGTTTATAGTTACTCTCTCGTATCATAGTTAACTCATGTCTCTCCTCTAACAAATCTAAGCTTAAACTCAATTCTTTTTCATTGTCTGTGATGAGGAGCGTTCTCGTGGATGGTACTCCGATATCAGCTGGAATTAATCATTACTTTCGAACCATATATGAGGCTAAAGGGGGTTTTTGAGTTGCTTGTTTTCTTTTGGGTTCTATGAGCCCATAACACGTGTGGCAACTCATCTACCCAGCTTGTGCATTTGGTCCCAAGCCTGGTCTTGATTCCTTATTTGATGCTTCTATTAGCACGTTCTACCTGTCCATTGGCTTGCGAGTGTGCTACAGATATAAATACTTGGGAATGTGTAATTCTGCCAACCAATCTTGTAATCCCGTGTCCATGAATTGCGTGCCATTGTCAATCACAATTGTTAGCGGGAGGCCAAAGCGACAGATAATGAATTCCCATATGAATTTTTTCATACTCGTAGCTGTGATAGAGGCTACCGGTTTAGGTTCCATCCATTTTGTAAAATAGTTAATTGCCATAAATAGAAATTTAACGCGGCTTGGAGCTTCAGAAAATGGGCCCATGATGTTTATGGCCCGTTTCTGAAATGGCCACGCCACAGTAACCGGGACTAGCTCCTTTTTAGGACGAAGAGTGTCTGGTGCGTGATGTTGATATGCGTCACATTTCCTAATTTCACTACCGCGTCCATATGAATCGCTATCCAATAATTGTAGGTTCCCAGCTGGATCTACACGAGATATCGCGTTCTGCGTAGGTGCGGAATCCCTACGTAAGACGTTACGAGTATAGAAAACAATACGATTAACACACGATACGATAATCAAACACGTTGTATACCAACCTTAAACACGTGATACGAAGATCACTTGATTACAGACTCTCTCTCTCGAATACTCTCTGGAAAACTGTGTGTATATTATGAAATAAGCCGTAACCTAAACCTTATATAGACACGACAACTTCGCCTGGCATGTTCAGGCGAAGTTGTCACTAACTTAACTTCGCTTGTCTAACAAGTTCGCCCATATTAGCGAACTTGTTAGCAACTTCGCTTATACAAAACATAAAACATTACAAACGCGATTATAGACACTAGACACTGAACTACTGACATCATGCACCAACAGACTCCCCCTTGGCAGTAGCTTCATCTCTTTAGCTTCAAACACGTGTCTTGTAATCTTCAACCTTGTATCTTCACGCATGCACTCCTTCTCGAACACAAACAGAAACAACTCTTTGATATTTCCTCGCTTCGTCTTTCCAAGCAGGAATATAAAAGATTTTCTTCTCATTGAGCACCTGCAGATCAGCTTGCGATAAGTTTACCAAATGCATCGGATCGTAAACTCTTAGCACCTCTTGTTCATCCTCGTCTTCCATCACTGCCTCAGCTGTCTCACAATCTACAAACCACCACTTTAGGTCTTTAAGCACATCCTTGGGCATTAGTTTCATCGGTACTTCTTTAAGGCACCGGATCGGTTTATACTTCATAATCATCCAAGGTTTTCCATCAGCTCTCAAACCTCTATCCTTGTCTTCAACAAGTTTTCCCTTTTGTGGTTTTAACAGCTCAAATTTCTTCTCTTTTATACTTTCTTTCCATACAATTTTCCCAATGACTCTAGCCATATTATCGTCACTTCGATTGATTAACCCCAATCTGGCTAAGTCTTTCACTTCACATTCCGGCAGTGTATTCAACGATCTTAACAGTCTTTTAAAATACTGAACACCGTCATACCTTTTAATCACGAAGAGCCTCAACTGCTCATCATATATCCAGCATATAATCCCTTTCTTCGCTTCAGCATAGCCTTTAATGTTGTTACTCTTCTTAAACATTGTAGGGACCGCCGGTTTCTTCGTTTTGACGAACCACTGAGCATAGCCTTCTTTCCATCTAGGCTGCTCTTCCCATTCAGACTCATCACTTGCCATCTCTTTACTCATATCGGCTTTCTCAACATCTGGAATGTCATGTTCCACATTCTCTTCTACTATCTCTCCCTCTTCAATCTCATAATCAATCACAATATCTTCTCCAATCTTCTCTATCACATCACTCGGTAATACATCATCATCACCAACCAAACCATCATCCATCTCCTCTACGTCCACCACCACCACATCATCACCACCAGCTGCAGTTGTCGACTCCCCCTGAGTTGTGGAAGTTCCAAGAGCTTGAGTAGTTCTTGGTAGCTCACCACCTGCATCTTTCTACGCATTGGGATCATCGTCTCTATCATTCCTTCTCTTGGTCCTCAACTCATCGCCTTTACAGCTCGTCTCCCCCAGAGATGCCAAGAACTCCTTCAGAGCATCAATGATCTTTCCATGTTCTACCAGCAGGGACGACTGCATCTGATTCTCTGCAAGTAGGCGTTGAATAGCCTGGGTCTGGATAAGATTCACCCTTGATTGTTCTGCCACGACCCGTTCAAGTGCTGCTATTCGTTCGGAGTCTGAGAGGGTTGCATCGAAATCGAACCTCATATGTGATATGTCTTGAGCGTACTGAGGAGGGATTTCTGATGTCACCGGGACCTCAGAAGTAGAAATAGACGTAACCGCAGGTGGTATCGTCATTGATAACCCTGCAGTGGCTACAACAGTCGACTCTATAAATTGTGCCACGACCTCCGATGGAGTAACGGTCGGAGGCGGCAATGAAACGATCTCAGGAGTCGAAAGTTGGAAAGTAGTGGGTGGGAGGCCAAAAGTTGACGAGGTAGCCACCACGGGAACACCCGTAGCGCTTGGCCTTGTAACCTGTAGGGATGAGGGAACCATTGTCATACCGGATAATGCTGGTGGAGTGAAACGTACCACCCTAGAGCTCTCACCGGCTCCCGATCTTGCACCTATCCGTTCCCTTTTTGACCTCCTTATCAACTGTTGTACCTCTTCCTCATAGTCTGACTCGTCATCATCATCTGTTCTCTTTCTTTTCCCATGTAGTCTTTCTCGAGTTACCATAATCCTTCCCGCCTCTGCCACTTCATCATCAGAATCAGAACCAGTCACCGTAGCAGCTGTTCTAGTAACATTCACAGTCGACACTTGGGCTACCGAGACCTGTACATTTTCCTCTGGATCCACCCGATCCAAATCAAAGAAGCCTTGACCACCAAATTCTGCGTCAAGGTCCACATTCTCCTCCGGTGACACAACAGGAGCAGCAGGTAAAGCTTGAGGTGCTCCTGCCTGTTGTGGTGCCGGGTCCCTAAACTCATCCCCACGAGCAAGCACATACCCCGGGTTGATTAAGTACCCAAAGAGTGGAGTATGGAGAGGACGAAGCTCAGGTTTGCTCCTCGCATTGGAGGATCTGCATTGGGCGAAGATCCGTTTGTTCACACTCTCAACATATCGGATCGGACGGCGCTGAGGAAGAGTTGGAGCAACATGATTCAAGATCATTTGTAGGAATCTTGGATACATGATGAATCGCTCACGCGCCATCGCTCTTCGTTGACGATCAATCTCATAAAAGACCATCTGACTAAAGCTGAATCGCTTGTTGTATGTCAGAGCAGTCATCGCTGACTGCATGGTCGCACCCATGCCATCAGTGCCCGCCTTTCTCCTTGACATGCAAACGATCATAACATGCATGAGAAAGCGCCACTGGTCAAGCAGAAATCCCTTCCTTCTCTGCGAATCCCCCAAGGGACCAGAATAACCCATCCTCAAAAATGCTCCATCACGGAAAGGAGCTACAAACTTTGTCGGGTCCTCTCTTGTCTCATTTCCAAACCGCAGAGCCGCCCGGATATGTTCAGAAGAGGACTGAACAATCTGATTGTTTACTGTTGCGCGCATCACCGGGGGTTCGACTCTACAGTCGTATTCCACAGTCTGCAAGAAATCCTCAATGTTGGGCAAGGATATCGGCAGAGTTGTTGTAATGGCGTGGAATATCCTCGAGCGTAACAGAAATGTGATGATTTCGCGGAAATCATCAACTCCGCTCGCCTCCGGGTCTAATGTTATATACATGTTGTGACCCGGGAAGAATTGTCTCTGGTTATCACCTCCGTCATCACCGCCTGCACCACCTGCTCCAGCAACAGCAGCCATATCTGCAACAAACAGGTTAAGTTAGATAAACATCAAAGCGAAGCACAAGTTCGCCTGTTACCATGAGCGAAGTTGTGATCTATTATGTACAGGCGAAGTTAAAGGTGGGGCGAAGTTGGGAAACAACTTCGCTTCAACTTGAACTTCGTCTGATAACTGTTATGTAAAATGGTCCAGGCGAAGTTAATGAGAACTTCGCCTAATCACAACATCGCCTCATAAGATAAGCCTCAGGCGAAGTTAAACCTCAGGCGAAGTTAAACCTCAGGCGAAGTTATAGATAATTTCGCCTAAACTGTAACTTCGCCGAAATCGAATCGGCAACAGATAGGTTTATCGAACGACGTGTAGATGATGAAATTGGAGATCGAGGACTCCGTAACACATGATTTTATGAAGTTTTATACGTTCAGGTATATTACGAACACGTAATAACAGGTTTGAAATTGAGTGTTTAAGGTTCGAATGATCGAGGTCGTTAATCAAGTCTAAACGACCGATGTTGAACCTCAAAAGACAGAGATTATATGATAAAAGAACCCTACACACCTTTAATCGACAATGAAATCGAGAAAGAAACACAGATTGATTGATGAAATAGAATCGATAAGTTCGCCTAGGTTGACAGAAGATTAGTTCGCTGATTTTGAAATAATGATCAAGTCTGACCTTAAAACTTCCTTATATAGGGCCACAGATGTATCGGCGAAGTTGTGGATAACTTCGCCTATCAGGCGAAGTTATGCCGAACTTCGCTGATATTAAAATTTTTCAAAACAAACCCCATAATTTGAACAATTTGCAATTAAGTTTTAAAACATCCTTTAAAGCGTTAAATGAAACGATCAAGACCAAGTAACCAGGTATAAAATCAAACAATTACAAAAGTAACAAAAATTTGAAAAATTAAAGTACACGGAATCAAATTTCAGTCTCGACAGGGACTACCATGTTTTAGAAAAGATCCGAACAGGAATTATACTAATTTCGTGATTGTCACACAGATCCGTGTTCAGCTGTATTATGACATAAAGAAACAGGTTGTAAGTAGGTAATCTACTTAAAATGGTTTTCATCGTTTCTGTGATACGAGTTAGGTTCAATTAAGCTCAAAACTTAAGTGGGCAACAACTCAGAGATTATGATGCCTCCTATCTATTCTCAAGGCGTATTTGGCTTTCCCCAAGTCACCCCGAATTGACCTTGACCCGTAGTGTCTGATTAAGTAGTAATTACTCTTCGATCTTAGACTCTGCTTCCCGTTCACCTTCTTGTGTCTTGATTGATAATCATTATCATTATGAACTCTAGAATTTTTTTTTTTTTTAATCTAACATGTATATACACAACTTCAAGTAGAAAATAACTGCAAGTCCCGAATCTGGATCACTGTAGTGTCTTGACACGCTATCTTCACGGGAATCAGAACACTCACGGGCTCGTGTATGACTGGGTAATTGCTTTTCTGCCTATCATTCGGAAAGATATGTATGAAGACAAGCACAACTCTTAAGGAGTTTCCACAAAAAAATCGAGTAGATTTAGTTAGTATCACTTCTACTTTTACGCACCATAAAAAGCTACCATGACATACAATGACTGTTCTAAAGACTTTTAAGCCTAATAACTTCACTAGTTAAGCACACAGAATCAGTATATCTATCACTTTCCAAGGTTGGATCAATTTTCTGTTAAACATAGTAAAATAACTTCTTACGAAGTAGTAGACTTGAAAAATAATTTCATTTCCCGAAAAGAAAGAAAAAAATTTTAACATCAATCGCCCCGACCAACTCAAAGTCTTCGGGTGAACGGCTATCCCGAAGATCCAAAGGATCAGCTGGACCGACCACATACTAGTATGTGTCCTTCTAACTAAGTATGATCGACTAATTTTCAGCGAAAGAATGAAAACTCATCATAAACCGCCCCGGTCACTTTCAGTCATCTGGTTAATGGCTATCCTCATATTCTACAAGTAGAAATGTGGACCAAACATATCTGAAGACCTGTCCTTCAAACTGAGGCAACCGACATAATTCTAAGCGATAAAGACGTTTTTTTTTTTTTTTTTATAATCAAACATAGAAAGCACGGTTACTCGGGATTGATCATCCCATTCAGCTCAACAAGGTTTTGAAATCTAGATTTGTCAAACGCTTTCGTGAACAAGTCAGCGAAATTATCTAACGTATCAACCTTCTCGAGCACAATCAGTTTCTTCTCAGCACAATCCCGTATAAAATGATGACGCATGTCAATATGTTTAGTTTTACTGTGCTTTACGGGATTGTTAGTTACTGAGATAGCAGCTGTGTTATCAATGCAAATAGGAGTAAGTGAAAAATTCAGACCATAGTCGCGCAACTGTTGTTGAATCCAAAGAACCTGGGAGTAGCAGTTGGATGCTGCCATGTATTCTGCTTCACAGGTTGAAATTGCGACTGAAGTCTGCTTCTTGCATTGCCACGACACCAATCTGCCACCAAGAAACTGACATCCACCAGTTGTAGATTTCCGACTCTGATTGCACCCTCCATAATCAGAATCTGTGTAAGCGACTAGCTCCAAGTCTCCTCCTCTCGGGTACCACAACCCCAGCTTCGGTTTGCCCTTGAGATACCGCAGTATCCTCTTCGCACCCTTCAAATGAGATTCTTTTGGGTTTGCCTGAAAGCGTGCACAAAGATAAACAGCAAACATTATATCAGGCCTAGAAGCAGTTAAGTACATTAAAGAACCTATAATAGCCCGATATTGGGTTGGGTCCACATCTGCATCGTTGTCTGAATCAGCACCCAATTTGTGATTGACGCAGACTGGAGTATCATATGGAGTGATGTCCTCCATCTTGAAGCGTTTGAGAACATCATGGACATACTTTGTCTGATGAATGAACATCCCGTCTTTCTTCTGATCAACCTGCAATCCTAAAAAGAAAGTTAGTTCACCCATAGCACTCATTTCAAATCTCTTCTTCATGACGGCCTCAAACTCCTGACACATGGCGACCTTTGATGCAGCAAAGATAATGTCGTCCACGTAGACTTGCACCAGTAGGAAGTCGCTACCCTTTCTCTTGAAGAACAATGTGCTATCAATTTTTCCTCTTTCAAACTCATTCTCAAGCAAGTAATCTGATAAGGTTGAATACCAGGCACGAGGTGCCTGATGTAGTCCATACAGCGCTTTACTTAGCTTGTACTCGTGATCGGGAAAGTCAGGGTCAGGAAAACCCGGAGGTTGCTCAACATACACAACCTCATCGACTTTACCGTTTAGAAACGCACTCTTCACATCCAACTGAAAGACCTTCATCTCCTTATGAGCAGCAAATGCCAAAAGCAAACGGATGGCTTCCAATCTTGCTACAGGAGCAAACACCTCATTGTAATCAATCCCCTCTTGCTGATTAAAGCCTTTAACAACCAGCCTCGCCTTATTCCTGATAACAACCCCTTTCTCATCTCTCTTACATTTGAAGACCCACTTCGTGCCTATCGCATGCACATTCTTCGGTTTTTCAACCAAATTCCATACTTCCATTTTCTTAAACTGAGCTAACTCTTCTTGCATGGCTTCGACCCACGAGCTGTCCTTAAGAGCCATTTGATAGTTCTTTGGTTCAATCTGGCTGATGAAGCAGGTGTACAAGCATTCGTTGATAATGCCTGTGTCTTTAATGCTTGTGTAAACACAGGTGTGCTCATTCACGCTTTTTCTTGTTTGTACACCGGCGGACAGATCACCTATAAGATTCTCCAACGGGTGATTTTTGTGAATTCTCGTAGTTGGAACCGAACTGACATTTAGATTATCTTCCAAGTTCGAAGATAGCTCATCCATGGTTGACTGATGTTGAGAGTGAAACAGATTGATGAATTCCTCTTCAGTAGAGGCAGCAGGGGTATTGACAGCATTTGACGAGGAAGGCTGACATTCATCATACTGTGGTCTTTGCACCAAAGTGTCTTCCTCATCGCATATCATCTTCGTAGCAATTCGTTCCTCATCTTCTGCAAAATCCAAATAAGGCATGTTAAAAGATTTAAAAAGTCTATCATAGTCAAAAACCCCAGCGGGTCCCGTGCTTGGTTTTGGTGATTTGTAACTTGTGATATCAGTGTTACACACCACCTCAACCTTGCTAGTCGATGTATTAAAGACCCGTCTGTTGGGAGTCCCAACAACGTATCCGACTAAGATTCCTTCGTCGGCTACTTCACCAAATTTTGAATTGGTCTTTAATATCGAACACGGGGACCCGAATGGTTCAAGACCACTCAAGTTGGGCTTTCTCCCATGAATTAGTTCATAACAGGTTTTATTTAATCTTTTAACAGTTAACACTCTATTAAGGATATAACAGGCTGTTGCAACAGCTTCAGCCCAAAACACCACAGGAAGTTGCGAATCAGCCAGCATGGTTCTGGCTCCTTCAATTAAAGTTCTGTTCTTCCTCTCAGCCACTCCATTTTGTTTCGGAGTATACGGTGCGCTGTATTGGTGTTCAATCCCCTTCCGTAGGCAGAAGATCTCCATCTGATAGTTCTTGAACTCAGTCCCATTGTCACTCCTGATGTATTTAACTCTTTTTCCCATAATGTTCTCAACTTTGGTAATCAAATTTATTACCATCTGAACAGTTTCATCCTTCGACTTCAGGAAATATACCCACGAGTATCGAGAAAAATCATCAGTAATCACCAAGCAGTACGATGTTCCCCCTAGACTTTTTACATTCACTGGACCAAAGAGATCCATGTGAAGTAGGTCTAGGGTACTGACTATTGAGTTGACCTTCTTGGTGTGATGGGATTTCTTGTGTTGCTTTCCCTTCTTGCATGATAAGCATTTGTCTTCGAAGTTGAAATTCTTCAAGGGAACCCCCAACACAAGCCCATTTTTGACAAGGTAGTTCATCTTACGAAGATGAATGTGCCCCATTCTCCTATGCCATAATTCGGACTCTGATTAAGTCGCTTTCGACAAAAGACACGATTCTTCAGTGGCCATTTCAGTAGACCTCATATCCATGATATACGTATTCTTCACTCTTGGAGCCTTCATAACAATCCAGTCCTCTGGTATCTTAAACCCAGGATACAACACTATCGCCTCATTCTTCGTGAAATGCACGGTATAATCCTTGTCACAGATCTGCGAAACACTCAGCAGATTGTGCTTCAAATCTTCAACAAAGTTAACTTTCTCTAGCGTCATCTTCCCGTTAGTCACAGTCCCAATTCCTGTGATCTTTCCACCGCTCTCTCCTGCGAAACTCACCCTACCACCTTGAACAGGTTTCCAGTCTTGTAACAATTTCTTGTTACCCGTCATGTGCCGGGAACAGCCGCTATCCACAACCCATTGATTGTTGGTAGCCCTGTTCAACTGTTCCTGCACGATTAAAGCAGATTATTAGAATCTTGGGACCCAAGACCTCTTGGTCTTGGGTCGATACATCCCGTACCTTGGCTGTCCAAAGTTAGTATCATAATCATTTCTGTGAGTCCTAACAGGATACCTTCTTGTGGATTGTCTATGAGGCCATCCAAACCGTCTTGAATTAAATGAATTATTAGTTATGGTTTGTGTGTTACCAGTGAAAAACTGAGATCTATTTCTTTGAAAACCTGGATTAGTCCATTTTCTTAAATTCGATGGGTTTTCAGTTTTATCATTAAATTGATTACTGTTAGCTCTTTTCTCAGTTTTATCTCTTTTCTCAGTGAAAAACTGAGATCTATTTCTTTGAAAACCTGGATTAGTCCATTTTCTTAAATTCGATGGGTTTTCAGTTTTATCATTAAATTGATTATTGTTAGCTCTTTTCTCAGATTTTAAAGGCCTCACACCTCTGAATTTTTGCTTCAGAGGGCAATCAGCAACAATATGTCCTTGTTGATTACATCTAAAACAACACCTGTTTTCAACTTTCTTATCAAAAGTTGTCTTAGATGTTGAGGCTGTATTACTGCCCGTTTGTCTCACATATGGTGGGACATACGGGTTTAGTGGAGACTTCTTTTCAGATGTTTTCTTTTTCTCTCCACTTTTTGGTAACACTTCCTCTTGATTTGTCTCACTCGACTCAGAAGACTTGTCCGAGTTAGATGAGACAGGACTCGGAGCAGAAATCTTAACACTTGCAACAGGCTTACTAACTTCTGGTTCTTTAATCGTTACTTTAACCGGAACTGTCTGACCATAGTGAACATCGACAGATTTCTGATTACTAGGGTCAAAAGTGTAATTATGATTGAAAGGTGGTGGAACTTCATGATAACCAATTCCTCCCCTTTTTGGAGAACCTTGATCACTAACGAGGTGATCAAGTATAGCGGAGGAATTTCTGAATTGTTCAAGTTTCCTGTTAAGTTCCACCACTTTTACCTGGTGATCAGCTATCTGTTTTTCCCTCTCAGCTATTAGTTTGGTTTTCTCTTCTAGAACTTCATAGCTAAGATCAATCACTTTAATTTTTTCAGCAAGCTTTGCTTTAAGACTTTTAATATCTGTTTCACTAGCTTTAATTTTTACTTTGTAACTATTTTCTCTAGCTTTAGTGAAATGATGATCTTCTTTTAAAGTTTTATATTGCGTATCCAAACTAACAAACTGATCAGTTAGAGTTGTCAGTTGTTCAGACAGATGTTCACACTTAGTACAAGGGAGTTCGGTACTTACCTCGGAGAGCTAGTCTGCTACATCTGCCATGTACGCTTCATTTTCGCCAGTTCCCTTCTCACTATCTGCATTTTCGATGGTTGCTAAGTTGGCCTGTTCAAATACTTCTTCAACATGCAAATTCCAGTTATACTCCTCGTTCTGTCTGGAAATCATGGCTTTATAGTCATTACCAATACCACTCTGCTGTGTAGATCTGTTTTGACTGCGTTCTACACGTTCATTTTTGCATTCTTTTGCAAAGTGGCCATTCTGCTGACAGTTGTAACAGCGTACCTTCGACTTATCAAACCCTGGCCTCTCTCCGACAAACTTCCTGCCATTCTTCTTCATGAACTTCTTTACCCTTCTCACTATCATGGCCATCTGCCACTGCAGATCCATCTCCTCCAGATCATCAGCATCGATCTGGTCATAGTCTTCATCCAAAACTGCAGGATCAACGATCTTACCCTGAATGTAGTTCTCATACGAAGCAATAAAAGATGCATAGAGAGCAAACTGCTGTTCAGCAGATTTGACACTCATGGGCATCTTCGAGTAGTTGTTGTTTGAAACACTTGGGGGAATAACTACTCTTGGTCGCTTGAGGTTGAGAAGCATTTGACCCTCCAGCTACATAGCACACATCACCGTTCATGTTGAGAGATACATGTCCCTCATGTGTTGAGCTCGCGCCTGACTCTCCCTTAGAGTAATAAGCAGATGATTCCGTTTTCGAACTTGATCCTGAGTTAACCTTTGCCCCATACATACCCGGATCTTGAACCTGATCGGTAGGTGTCTCCTTTCGTACCATGTTCAGTTCAAACGTTCTTAGCTTGTTAACTGCTGTCTCAAGGTCATAGTCAGCAAAGTCTTTATCTTCTCTCATCAACACTGTATACATCTCCCATTTTGGTGGGAGAGCATCAAGAAGCTTCTCAACAATCTCATCTTCTTTGTATGCAATTGAATAGTTGCTGAGTTCAGTCATCAGATGATAATATCTAGTGATGATATCATCAAGTGATTCATTTTTCAGATACTTGAAGACCGAGAATTGGGTTTTTAGAAGTTTAATCTTCGAAGCACGAATTCCCACATTGCCCTCAAAACGGTTTTCAAGAGCTTCCCAAAGCTCTCTAGCAGTCTTATACTTTCTGAAAGTGTGCAGAATCTCTTGTGGAAGAGCCATTGTAATTGCTGCATGAGCTTTGCTTTCGGCTTCATACATTTTCTTCTCTTCATCTTCCATCTCTTTGTACTTCTTGATCTGATCACGACCCTCATACTCAGCAGTAGGTGGAATGTAACCATCTTGTATGCATACCCACATCTTGGCATCTTGATACTTGACATATTGTTCAAAACGATCTTTCCACGCTACATAATCAGTTTTCTTAAGCATCTTAGGTGCTTTTGTAGCCGAACCAGCTTCTACTTCCATCTTTACTAGTTCAGTAATGTTTATCGAAGACATCTTTCTCAAAACTCAAAGAAATCCGAAAATCAAAAATTTTATTTTCAAACAGCTCAGTAGGCGAAGTTGTGGATAACTTCGCTTAAAGCTTAACTTCGCGTGAATTTGTAACTTCGCTCACTTTCTTAAATTCGCCGGATTGGCGAACTTGAGAATAACTTCGCTTAAGTTGAGCGAACTTGGGAGGTAGGCGAAGTTGTGGGTAACTTCGCTTGAGGTAAGCGAACTTGAAGAGGTAGGCGAAGTTGTGGATAACTTCGCTTAACCTTATATCTTCGCCGAAACCCTACTAACAGTGACGGCAAACTTCGCCTGATGAACACGAAGCTTCTGCAGATTAGATTTCTGGGTTTTTCGAGGTTTGTGAAGGTGTTATGGGTTGTTTAAGATTGTAGAAGGAGAGTATAGCACAAAAGCTCAGAAAACTCGTCCCGCGAATAGTCGAACGGAACGATTTCTATACCCGCGTGATAATCTCGAACCACACAATCGAGCAAAAGCTCTGATACCAATTGTAGGTTCCCAGCCGGATCTACACGAGATATCGCGTTCTACGTAGGTGCGGAATCCCTACGTAAGACGTTACGAGTATAGAAAACAATACGATTAACACACGATACGATAATCAAACACGTTGTATACCAACCTTAAACACGTGATACGAAGATCACTTGATTACAGACTCTCTCTCTCGAATACTCTCTGGAAAACTGTGTGTATATTATGAAATAAGCCGTAACCTAAACCTTATATAGACACGACAACTTCGCCTGGCATGTTCAGGCGAAGTTGTCACTAACTTCGCTTGTCTAACAAGTTCGCCCATATCAGCGAACTTGTTAGAAACTTCGCTTATACAAAACATAAAACATTACAAACGCGATTACAGACACTAGACACTGAACTACTGACATCATGCACCAACAATAATATCCCGCGTTCATAATCTTATAATCTTGGCAACAACCATTCTTGGGCCCATATAATTCCTTCGTGTATTTCGCGGATCAAATAATTGGCATCCTCTGCATCAACACAACAAAGGAGTGGGCCAAGGAAAGAACGCCAGTAAAGGACCCCATCAAGAAGCTGATATTGTAAAGCTTTGTGGAGAATTTTCTGAGACGCTGCTTTTTCTTCTGGCACCGTTCCTGATGACAAATAAGCTTGAGTTGGTGTCATCCAAAAGGTGACTCCTGTTTGAACAACCAACATTTGATGTTGCAAGACTGAATGTTTGTCTAGAACTTTGATGCGGGCCTCTTTTGCTAAGTGTTCAAAACTTGTTGATGCCAATTTGCTTATGGCATCCGCGGGCTTGTTTTCAATCCGCTTAATGTGAATCACTTTACAAGAGCTGAGCTGTTGTATAAGATCTTTAGCTTGGGACATGTACGAAGCCATTTTTTCATTTTTTGCTTCATATAATCCGTTAATTTTTGCCAGCATCTAACACCGAGTCTACGCGAGCCTCAAGATGGCGAACACCAAGTTTTTTGGAAATGCACAACCCAGCTAAGAACGCTTCATATTCAGCTTCATTAGTTATTCTTTTGAAGTCCAAACGAATTGCATAAGTGAACTTGTGACCCTCTGGATTAACCAACCGTAGTCCCACGCCTGGCCCTTCACCATTTGACGCACCGTCAGTAAACAAAGAAACCTGATCTCGTTCAGGTGGTATGGTGGGTAACTGTTCATCTAGGCATTCCTGGTCCTTGTTTCTTGTTACTTCTATAACAAAGTCTGCTAAGACTTGTCCTTCGATTACGGGTCTCGCTTATACTCGATCGTATACTCTCCTAACTCAATGGCCCATTTGGCTAATCATCTCGACAACTCAGGTTTTCTCAAAACGTTTTTCATTCGTATCCTATTAAAACATTCATTGGATGACCTGAAAGTATCTGCAGTGGCGAAAAGACGCGTAAACTAATGCTAGAACTAGTTTCTCCAACATAGAATATCTTGTCTCAGCATCTATCAACGTTCTACTGGCATAGTAGATAGGAATTTGACCTGCCTTTCTATCAATTAGGAGAACTGCGCCAACT